>NC_061081.1:11790143-11889682 GCF_021917145.1 Hypomesus transpacificus | reverse complement strand
TAGACATTGAGTGACTCTGCCCTGCAATTTGCCAAGTTATTGCATCTAAGTGTGTTTGTGAGTGTTTGATGGAGTTAGAGAATTGGGAAGATGTGTGTGTGTGAGAGAGTGAGAGATAAGGTGTTTGTACCTGTTAAGCAAGAGCAAATGCATGAGTCTGTGTGAGAGCTTCTGTGTGTCAGTGTGTATGTTAGCGTGTGTATGTTAGCGTGTGTATGTTAGCGGGTGTATGTTAGCGTGTGTATGTTAGCGTGTGTATGTTAGCGTGTGTATGTTAGCGGGTGTATGTTAGCGGGTGTATGTTAGCGGGTGTATGTTGGCATGTGTATGTTAGCATGTGTATGTTAGCGTGTGTATGTTAGTGTGTGTATGTTAGCGTGTGTATGTTAGCGTGTGAGTCTTAGCGTGTTCACAGCCAGCACAGTGCTGCTTCACTCCACTTCAAGTCGAGGCTAACAGCTAACGGCTAGAAAACAAGCGGCCCTTTCCCCTTCCACCTGCCACCCTGGCTCGAACCACCACTATCCTCCAACTCTGAGCTGTTCTTGAGAAGCATCACCACAACTACTGAGTTATAATAGCTCCCAGCACCGCCAGCTAGCGGTGCACTAGCTAGCTAGCTCAGAGAGGCACGTGCATCAAAAGAAGCCAACCTTTTTGTCCACCTGTCAGAGTTCCAAGACTGGGTCTGGTTCCTCAAAATAGAATATTAAACTTCAAGGGTCAGCAGTTGCCCTGGGTTTTTTTTTTCTGTGAGAAAAACAATTTAAAGCGATGACTGTGCGTTTCCAAGATACAAGCATGTCCGGGAGGGTTTGTGAAAACAAACAATAAAGAGAGAGAGAGAGGACAGTATGAGAGAGAGAGAGAGAGAGAGAGGATGGTATGAGAGAGAAAGAGAGAGAGGGAGAGAGGGAGAGAGACTCACAGTGAGGGTGTGCTGGTTGTCGAGGAGGGGTCCCCGAGCGCAGCAAGGTTTGGGCGTCCTGGTCCTGGAGGGGGGGCCCTGTCCTCCTCCCCGGCCCCCGCTCACTGGCTCTTCCTTCCTGTCGTCCCCCAACACAGACAGGAGGTTCTCCTTGTCTGGGCTCTGCTGCAGCAGAGACGGAGATCTGCTCACAGAAAGAGAGAGAGAGACAGAGAGAGAGGAATCAGACACTTCCCTTCCGTATCTCTTTCTCTCTGAGTCCCAGAGGTAAAGAACACAGCTGTCCTCTCCACTATACCTTCACAGGAACCCTCTGTTTAGCTTAAGCTGCTAATTCTGTTTACCCCCCCCCCCCCCCCACACACACACCCTCATACACACACACACACACCCTCATACACAGAATCCGCCTCTATTGCCGTTGTTGTGTCTAATCTGTGTTTGACCCTCACATCACCTCCAGGAACCTTCCCCTCAGAGACATAGGCAGCCTGACCTCCAGGAACATTCCCCTCAGAGACACAGGCAGCCTGACCTCCAGGAACATTCCCCTCAGAGACACAGGCAGCCTGACCTCCAGGAACCTTCCCCTCAGAGACACAGGCAGCCTGACCTCCAGAGACTGGTGGCAGGGCTCTAGAACGCGACTGAACCAAAACACCAGCTGAGAGGACTTAAGCTGCTGGGTAAACACTGTTTACCTGGCAAAGAGGAGGGGCCAGGGGAGACTTGAACCTGGGTCATTCCCGCTACAGCAGCATGAGGACAGAATGAAAACAGAAGTGCTGACCCAGGGAGCCAGTCGGCGTGCCTCCTGTCCTGCTGCCTCTGCTGCCTCTGCTGCCGGTGACGCTGGCGGGCGCTGGGGGGGGCCGGGGGGCTAGAGGGCGTTGGGGGGCTGGGGGGGGGGGCGACGTGTCGTCCTCTGAACTCTGACCTCTGGAGGACGAGGAGTCGAAGAGATGCTGCTCCACAGCTGAGCGAATGGTTCTCTCTAGAAACCTACTAAGAGAAGGAGAGAGAGAGACAGAGGATATAGAGAGAGACAGAAGAGAGAGAAGGAGAGAGAGATATAGAGGAGAGAGAGAGATACAGAAGGAGAGCGGGAATAAGAGAGACGTTATTGAGAAATCTGATTCGCTATGCGCTATCAAGCATCTGAAATATGAAGTCTCTCTTCCCTCACTCTCCCAGAGGGAAACTCTGCCATACAATATCGTCTGTGTTTCTAAACCTGGCTGGTTGTGTTTATCGGTGTGTGTATGTGGGGGGGGGGGTGTGTGTCTGTGTGTGTTGGGTACTTACTTTGCTACGTCTGGTCGGCAGTGAACAGGAGAAAGGTGTCTACTGTGAGAGATGGTGAGAAAGAGAGAGAGGGAGATAGAGAGGGGGTGAGAGAGGGAAAAGAAGAGAGGGGGAGAGAAGAGAGAGGTGTAGAGTATTATTAACTGGTCACTGAGTAACAGTTAAACACCTTGAGGCCCAGTGTCCAACCTCAGACCGCGCAGAGTGTGTGTGTGTGTGTGAGTGTACAGTATGTAGCCCCTTTAGGAGACAGCCAGGGTGCAGGCTAATTGTTTGGCTGCCATGACTACCTGTGAGCTGTAATCACCCAGACACACACTCCCAACCACACACACACACACACACATGGACAAACACCCCTTTAACATACAAGGAAAAAGTGAGGTGCAAAATCCCACAGTGTGTGTGTGTGTGTGTGTGTGTGTGGGGGGGGTGATGACTGCACGTCCTCTGGCCCAGCCATGGCCGTGTCAGCAGATTCAGTGCTGCCAGACAGCTAACGCTAATAAGGTTACACCAGACAGATCCTGGTGTCTCAGAACCCAGTCTGGCTGACTACATCCAGCACCACACACACACTCTGGATGACTGCATTTAGTCATTTAGCAGACGCTCTTATCCAGAACGATCATCCATCCTACATCCAGCACCCCACACAGCGATCATCCATCCTACATCCAGCACCACACACAGCGATCATCCATCCTACATCCAGCACCCCACACAGCGATCATCCATCCTACATCGAGCACCACACACAGCGATCATCCATCCTACATCCAGGATGGACTGGACGGATTACTGGACAGACTGGACAGATTGGACAGACTGGACAGATGACTGGACAGATTACTGGACAGACATGTTGTTTGACTCACAACAGCCATGTTGACAGTGACAGCAAAGCACAGATGACAGATGTGATGTCAGAGTGATTGGATGAAGGAGAGAGGGAGAGGGGCCAACACACACAACTCTGATAAAATACCACTTGTTTACCCACACCCACACACACACACACCTACACACACTCACTCACTCATCCATTCCAGGAAGAAAAAAGAAAATCGAACGCAACCCTGTCCCTCCAGTGTAACTTGGCTGGACGTCCTCTAGACACACTGTGTCTCCACTCTGCCTACTGTGTCTCCACTCTGTCCACTGACACACTGTGTCTCCACTCTGCCCACTGTGTCTCCACCCTGTCCACTGACACACTGTGTCTCCACTCTGCCCACTGACACACTGTGTCTCCACTCTGCCCACTGACACACTGTGTCTCCACTCTGCCCACTGACACACTGTGTCTCCACTCTGTCCACTGACACACTGTGTCTCCACTCTGTCCACTGACACACTGTGTCTCCACTCTGTCCACTGACACACTGTGTCTCCACTCTGTCCACTGACACACTGTCTCCACTCTGCCCACTGACACACTGTGTCTCCACTCTGCCCACTGTGTCTCCACTCTGCCCACTGACACACTGTGTCTCCACTCTGCCCACTGACACACTGTCTCTCCACTCTGTCCACTGACACACTGTGTCTCCACTCTGTCCACTGACACACTGTGTCTCCACTCTGCCCACTGACATACTGTGTCTCCACTCTGTCCACTGACACACTGTGTCTCCACTCTGTCCACTGACACACTGTCTCCACTCTGCCCACTGACACACTGTGTCTCCACTCTGCCCACTGTGTCTCCACTCTGCCCACTGACACACTGTGTCTCCACTCTGCCCACTGTGTCTCCACACTGCCCACTGACACACTGTGTCTCCACTCTGCCCACTGACACACTGTGTCTCCACTCTGCCCACTGACACACTGTCTCCACTCTGCCCACTGTGTCTCCACTCTGCCCACTGACACACTGTGTCTCCACTCTGCCCACTGACACACTGTGTCTCCACTCTGCCCACTGACACACTGTGTCTCCACTCTGCCCACTGACACACTGTCTCCACTCTGCCCACTGACACACTGTGTCTCCACTCTGCCTACTGTGTCTCCACTCTGCCCACTGACACACTGTCTCCACTCTGCCCACTGTGTCTCCACTCTGCCCACTGACACACTGTCTCCACTCTGCCCACTGTGTCTCCACTCTGCCCACTGACACACTGTGTCTCCACTCTGACGGGGAGGACACCTGCTTTGTCCTTTCCAGGACAGAAGCAGTGGAGGATTGTTCTAGTTTGGAAGGAGCCATGGGGGATGGGGAGGTCTTGGGGAAGAATAACAACCACAGCGAAGGTCAAAATCACGTCTGCCTTGTGTTGCTTTACTGTATTCATGGTGACAGACGACAACAGCAACAGCTGGCAGACAAGAGTGTCTTCTCTGGGGGTAGCAGCAGATAATTGGGGTACGGGGGGGGGGGGGGTGATGGACACTTGGGAAAATGCTGGCTAGCAAGCCCAACTCATGTAGTCAATCAGAGAAGATTCTAGCTGGCTGACAGTTCACAGTGATTCTTTCTATGTGTGGGTGATCTATTTGTATATTATACATGTGTATATAATCTAAATGAAGCCCTCTGTGTGAGTGAATTAAGAAGAATACGAACAGGATGGGACAGGAGGAGAGGAGGAGAGAAGGAGAGGAGGAGGGGAGAGGAGGAGGAGAGAAAGGAGGAGCGGAGTGGAGGAGAGGAGGAGGAGAGGACAGGAGAGGACAGGAGGAGAAGAAGAGGAGGAGGAGATGAGGAGGAGATGAGGAAGAGGAAGAGGGGAGGAGGAGGAGAGGAGGAAAATGGGGAGGAGGAGGGGATGATGTAGGAGACTTAAAATCAGGAAGATGACCTTTTCTTCTCAAATAGGTCTAATTCCATTGGTCAGTTTGGGACCAAAGGAATTTGAACCAACAGCCCCAAGGATGCCAAGATGATACCACCTCACGTTGCTTCAAAACAGGAAGTGATGACATAAGGCTAGGTGTCGTCGCCGAGGGACAATGGAGGATCAAGTGTCAGAAACAGGTTCTACAGGTCCATCCAGTCCTTACAGGTTCCTACTGGGGGCTGGGGTGTCAAGGTGTGGTCACCATCACACCTGAACGAGGAACGTCTAAAATAATGGATTATCAACACATTTACCAACCATCCAAATAACAGATGGTAACAGTTTAGTTTTTGAGGAGTTACGTATCATGTTGTCCTATTTAGACTTGTGATACTTATAGAACAACACTAATGAGCACTAGTCTCATCTTGCTAATTAATAGTGTTTGACAACAGACTTGTTTTTCCAGAGTCGTGTTTTGCTCTCTAGGGAAAGATAGGTCTCTTTCTCTCCATTGCAATATATTGCAGAATATACAAAAGATTGCCGTTTTCCATATATTGCCATATATGGAACATGAATATATAATATTTGTGGTTATATATCCCAAAATATATGCAATTGCTGGGAATCGAACCAGCAACCTTCTAATTAATAGCCTGATTCCCTAACCAGATGGCTGAGCGGTTAGGGAGTCGGGCTATTAATCAGAAGGTTGTTGGTTCGATTCCCGGCTATGCCAAATGACGTTGTGTCCTTGGGCAAGGCACTTCACCCTACTTGCCTCGGGGGGAATGTCCCTGTACTTACTGTAAGTCGCTCTGGATAAGAGCGTCTGCTAAATGACTAAATGTAATTACCAATACATGTTCCCATATAAATCGTAATACATTACGTACATTACATTGGTATTTGCAAATATAAAATTGCATATATATGATGGATATTTAAACACATATATTATATATTAATGTTGAATATTTTACAATGTATTGTAAAATATAAATATTAAATCCCATACATGGAAATATATTGCCTAATATATTATTATTTTCCAAAATACGGCAATATATTTTCCTTCCATAAGGGATGATCCACCCTGCTACCCCACATATCTCCATGACAACCACCCTGCTACCCCACATATCTCCATAACAACCACCCTGCTACCCCACATATCTCCATAACAACCACCTTGCTACCCCACATATCTCCATAACAACCACCCTGCTACCCCACATATCTCCATGACAACCATGCTCTCATCTCCCCATCACAGTGAGGCAGAATTGGCCACTACAAAGCCCACACTGTGTATGTGTGTGTGTATGGGTGTGTGTGTGTGTGTATGGATGTGTGTGCGTGTGTTATACTTTCAGTTGTGCATGAGTTGGTTCCAGAGTGGATTTGTGGATTTGCAGTTTGTAAACGTGTCAACATGCTGGCTGTTGCTTAGGAGACGAGGGCAGAGTGTTTACCTCATGTAGAATGGAGAGATGGATCTGTCTGTCTCCAGGGAGCTGGAACACACAATCATCACCTGTCAGCTGACCTTCATCATCATCATGGGATTTACATTTCTACTGTTACTGTACTGTGGATATAATATTCAGAAGAATAACATTTAAATCATACATTTCATCTGTAATCTTCAATGTGCATGCAAATTATTTTTTTGTTTTGACACACATTTACGATCTTGACAAAAGAAAGTAATTGTTTGAAAGTTGCACCATTTAAAACAAGTATTTTTGTGTAGGATGGAGGCTGGGGCTGGGGGCTAGAGACTGGAGGGCTAGAGGCTGGGGGCTGGAGGGTTAGAGGCTGGGGGCTGGAGGGCTGGAGGCTGGGGGGCTGGAGGGTTAGAGGCTGGGGGGCTAGAGGCTGGGGGGCTAGAGGCTGGGGGGCTGGAGACTGGAGGGCTAGAGGCTGGGGGGCTGGAGGCTGGGGGGCTGGAGGCAAGGGACTGGGGGGCTGGAGGCTGGGGGGCTGGAGGGCTAGAGGCTGGAGGGCTAGAGGCTGGGAGCTGGAGGCTGGAGGCTGGGGGGCTAGAGGCTGGGGGGCTAGAGGCAGGGGACTGGGGGGCTAGTGGCTGATGGGCTAGAGGCTGGGGGGCTGGCGGCTGGGGAGCTAGAGGCTGGGGGGCTGGAGGCTGGGGAGCTAGAGGCTGGGGGCTGGAGGGTGGGGGGCTGGAGGCTGGGGGGCTGGAGGCTGGGGGGCTGGAAGGTGGGGGGCTGGAGGGTGGAGGCTGGGGAGCTAGAGGCTGGGGGGCTGGAGGCTGGGGAGCTGGAGGGCTGGGGGGCTGGAGGGATGGAGGGCTGGGGGGCTAGAGGCTGATGGGCTAGAGGCAGGGGGGCTGGAGGGCTAGAGGCTGATGGGCTAGAGGCTGGGGGGCTGGAGGGCTAGAGGCTGGGGGCTAGAGGCTAATGGGCTAGAGGCTGGGGGGCTAGAGGGCTAGAGGCTGGGGGGCTGGAGACTGGAGGGCTAGAGGCTGGGGGGCTGGAGGCTGGGGGGCTGGAGGCAAGGGACTGGGAGGCTGGAGGCTGGAGGGCTAGAGGCTGGAGGGCTAGAGGCTGGGAGCTGGAGGCTGGGAAGCTGGAGGCTGGGGGGCTAGAGGCTGGGGGGCTAGAGGCTGATGGGCTAGAGGCTGGGGGGCTGGAGGCTGGAGAGCTAGAGGCTGGGGTCTGGAGGCTGGGGAGCTAGAGGCTGGGGGCTGGAGGCTGGGGGCTGGAGGGTGGGGGGCTGGAGGCTGGCGGCTGGGGAGCTAGAGGCTGGGGGGCTGGAGGCTGGGGAGCTGGAGGCTGGGGAGCTGGAGGCTGGGGAGCTAGAGGCTGGGGGCTGGGGGGCTGGAAGGTGGGGGGCTGGAGGGTGGAGGCTGGGGAGCTAGAGGCTGGGGGGCTGGAGGCTGGGGAGCTAGAGGCTGGGGGCTGGAGGGTGGGGGGCTGGAGGCCTTGTCTTCAGAACAATTAACTCTAGAAATGTCAATATTTTTCTTCCGACTCGTCTCTGTTAATAATCATCTCTAGCATAAGGTTGGTTGTTTTAATGTGGGCAGCACAGGACGACATTACGCAAGATAAGAGGAACTAAGGGCTGAGGTTGCTAAACGTTAACACATCCTGACTTGGACCAATTTAACACTTCATCATCCTGTCTAACACACTCATTTCCTTTTAAGGATAAATTAAGTTGAACCCTAACCCTAACCCTGGGCTCGGGTCAACTTCCACAGCTTCCCTCTCAGTCTGTCCGGGGGTTAGGGTTTGTCTGTCCGGGGGTTAAGGTTAGGGATGTCACGAGAACCGATACTTACGGTACCTTCCGATGCTAAAATAACAAAACACCGACGATGCCCATTTTTTTGAAGCACCGTAAGTACCGTGAGCGCCGATGCCAGATGTTAGCATCGATGCTGCGCCTTCAGGAGTGTTCCAGTCGACGTTTACATTAAGAAAAACAAGATAACAACTGCTGCTTTAGCGATCGCCCCGCTTCGACTTGTTGACAAGAAAGGCAAAAAAAGTAGTTTGCGTTTGAGGCAGATGACCGTGGCGTTATAATTAATCCGCAGAAGCCAATATGCAAAAAATGCTACCGCAGTCTTCAGACCAAGGGGGAATACTTCCAATTTAGCTAAGCACCTGAAAGATCGTCATCTGGATTTGTTTAAATAATTCAAGGCAAGTTCTGATTTAGTTCCAGAAGAGGCGCAGCACCGATGCTAACATCTGGCATCATACAAAATAAATCAATGTTCGTTGAAGTCGCGGCGAAATTCTGAATACATCCAAAGAATGCTCTTTTTCTGTTTGTTTAATCTGTCATACTAAAATACACGTTACATGATGTTTGAGATGGTGGGCACGTGTGTTACAATGGCTTATGTACATAGTTTAGGTTAGCTGTAGTTTTAACGTTAGCCCATAGCTTAGAAGGTAAACTCATGTCATGTTCATCTTGTTAGCTGAATGGTTTAGGTTAGCTGTAGTTTTAACGTTAGCCCATAGCTTAGAAGGTAAACTCATGTCATGTTCATCTTGTTAGCTGAATGGTTTAGGTTAGCTGTAGTTTTAACGTTAGCCCATAGCTTAGAAGGTAAACTCATGTCATGTTCATCTTGTTAGCGGAATGGCTTAATTGCACTTTATTATGTTGTGCTATGCTCTATTGCACATGTTTTGTATGTCTTTGTAGGACATTTTGCTATTTTTCAAATATTTTAAAGAAGTTCATGGTTCAAGTAGCCTACATGGAATCTTAGACAATCCTCTTTTTTTTTAACCATGGTATCGAAATTGGCATCGAGAATCGTGTTATTTTAATGGTATTGGCACCGACTACTGAATTTTTGGTATCGTGACACCCCTAGTTAAGGTTAGTCTGTCCGGGGGTTAGGGTTAGTCTGTCCGGGGGTTAGGGTTAGTCTGTCCGGGGGTTAGGGTTAGTCTCTCTGGGGGTTAGGGTTAGTCTGTCTGGGGGTTAGGGTCAGTCTGTCTGGGGGTTAGGGTTAGTCTGTCCGGGGTTAGGGTTAGTCTCTCTGGGGGTTAGGGTTAGTCTGTCCGGGGTTAGGGTTAGTCTGTCCGGGGTTAGGGTCAATCTGTCCGGAGGTTAGGGTAGTCTGTCCGGGGGTTAAGGCGAGCAGAGCGGGGAGGTGAAACAGGGTTAAAAGACTGAAACTTCAGTGGCACAATCGTTCCCATCAGTGGGACGCACAGTAATATCGGCTTATAAAGGAGAGAGAGAGGAGAAGTTAGGAGAGAGAGAGAGAGAGAGAAAGAGGTAGAGAGAGAGAGAGAGAGAGGGAGAGGGAAAGGGAGAGAGAGAGGGAGAGAGAGAGTTAGGAGAGAGAGAGAGAAAGAATAAAACTGGTAAAAGATGCTAAAACACAAATGCTAATCCTCCAATCATGGGTTGTAGATGAGTTGAGCCACTTCTTACAGTAAACAATAGCGGTACTAAATACTAAATACGTGGTAATGCTGCAGAATGAGACATTCAGGAAATATTTTGGCAGCGGGTGCTTTTCCAGTACGTGACACAACTTCACGTATTCCTCGGGGGGGGGGGGGGGGTACCTATACTGGGTGGAACAGCCCGCCCCGTTTTCAAAATACAGGATTTGGGTTTCAAGTGAATCGGCTTCAGCCGTCCAAAGTGGGTCAAAGTTCACAAGACTTCAAACAGCCACATCTCATCACATTGCCCATCCTTTCAGAACATAGTGTGTGTGTGTGTGAGGGTGTGTGTGTGCATGTGAGGGTGTGTGTGAGACGATGGGTGTGTGTGATTGTGTGGTCATCGTTTCAACTTCATTGACACACATCGCAACAGTTTCAGCAGAAACCCCCCTACCGCACCCCCCCCCCCCCCCTCCCCTCCCCTCCCAACCCACCAAAAGAAGAAAGGAATGCAGCTATGTTCTTAGATGGTGTTACCCAGTCTCGAAAGCGTATTACAGTAAAGTGTTCCGTCATGAGTTGTGAAAGAGGAAATCCTTGTTCCCCGCTCGTACCTCAGAGGGGATGAGGGGCTCAGAGACGGGGTTTGGGAACGGAGCGCACCCTACGTGAGGCCACGGAAAAACACCCAAGACAAACTCACGGTAAAGACGACGGGCAAGGCATGGCTGGTCGGGGTGGGGACAAGACTGGACAAGGGTTAGGGTTAACAACATACAGACAGATCAACTGACAGATGGATCAAGACAATCAGTGCTTCCAGTGGGGAAGCAAGTGCTGCCGGATGAGGACCTGACCTGCAGATGCAGCTGGGACCTTCATGGTCCCTAACCCTTCCTGGTCCCTAACCCTTCCTGGTCCCTAACCCTTCCTGGTCCCTAACCCTTCCTGGTCCCTAACCCTTCATGGTCCCTAACCCTTCCTGGTCCCTAACCCTTCCTGGTCCCTAACCCTTCATGGTCCCTAACCCTTCCTGGTCCCTAACCCTTCCTGGTCCCTAACTCTTCATGGTCCCTAACCCTTCCTGGTCCCTAACCCTTCATAGTCCCTAACCCTTCATGGTCCCTAACCCTTCCTGGTCCCTAACGCTTCCTGGTCCCTAACCCTTCCTGGTCCCTAACTCTTCATGGTCCCTAACCCTTCCTGGTCCCTAACCCTTCATAGTCCCTAACCCTTCATGGTCCCTAACCCTTCCTGGTCCCTAACGCTTCCTGGTCCCTAACCCTAACCCAACAGACACACCACACCTCACTGCCCTGGGGACAGAGACACCACACCTCACTGCCCCGAGCAGAGACACCACACCTCACTGCCCTGGGACAGAGACACCACACCTCACTGCCCTGGGACAGAGACACCACACCTCACTGCCCCGAGCAGAGACACCACACCTCACTGCCCTGGGACAGAGACACCACACCTCACTGCCCTGGGACAGAGACACCTCACCTCACTGCCCTGGGACAGAGACACCACACCTCACTGCCCTGGGGATAGAGACCCCACACCTCACTGCCCTGGGACAGAGACACCTCACTGCCCCGAGCAGAGACACCACACCTCACTGCCCTGGGACAGAGACACCACACCTCACTGCTCTGGGACAGAGACACCTCACCTCACTGTCCTGGGACAGAGACACCACACCTCACTGCCCTGGGAACAGAGACACCACACCTCAATGCCCCGAGCAGAGACACCACACCTCACTGCCCTGGGACAGAGACACCTCACCTCACTGCCCTGGGACAGAGACACCACACCTTACTGCCCTGGGGACAGAGACACCACACTTCACTGCCCTGGGACAGAGACACCACACCTCACTGCCCTGGGACAGAGACACCTCACCTCACTGCCCTGGGACAGAGACACCACACCTTACTGCCGTGGGGACAGAGACACCACACCTCACTGCCCTGGGACAGAGACACCACACCTCACTGCCCTGGGACAGAGACACCACACCTCACTGCCCTGGGACAGAGACACCACACCTCACTGCCCTGGGGACAGAGACACCACACCTCACTGCCCTGGGACAGAGACACCACACCTCACTGCCCTGGGACAGAGACACCACACCTCACTGCCCTGGGGACAGAGACACCACACCTCACTGCCCTGGGACAGAGACACCACACCAGCAGGGAGGGGAAGCCCTCCCCCGCTTCTCAGAAAACCTCTGCCTGATCATGTCACAGGAGCCAGATAGCTATGGCAACCACACAGGAGCCAGATAGCTATGGCAACCACATACAGACATGCACCCCAACATGCACCGCTAAGACGCTAACTGCGTGATGGGTTCACACGCTGCTGCTATGTTGACCCTAGTGGAAATTATGGGATGCCATTGGGTTGCCATTGCCATGGCAACCCAAACTCAATGTTGATTTGCAGGTTCGGGGAACAGCGGAGCATGGATTCCAGATTCCAGGAAAATTGTCTCTTTTCACAGACTTTTTTCTACTCGTAGCAGAAACTGGCAAAAGAACGTTCAGGAACTGACTAAGAATGTAATTTTTTGTATTTCCCTGGCTAGGTTCATGATCCAATTGACTCTAACCCTGACCCCAACACTGTGTCCCTGTCCCTAACACAGTGTCCCTGAGCCTGACCCCAACACTGTGTCCCTGAGCCTGACCCTAACACTGTGTCCCTGACCCTAACTTTGACCCTAACTTTGACCACAAAATGACAAAGAGAAATATAACTCAAAGGGATTTAGACATCACACTAATTCAAAAATGTAAAAAGGGAATAATCACACAATGAATGATCGACGACAGACAGATACATGGAGATCTCAGATTAAAGCCTTCTCTGCTCTGATCAGGCCTTGGTTACCCTTAGTTACCTGTGCCAGGGAACCCGTGAATGATGAGTGTGTGTGTGTGTGGGGGGAATTAGAACTATACATTGCCTTCACAGTGAATCATCCAAATATTCACCTCCCATCTGGCTCTTAACATAATCTCCACTGACAACATGTGGTTTGGAGATTAGACACTGTAATATGAATGTACCTCACAGAGATTAGACACTGTAATATGAATGTACCTCACAGAGATTAGACACTGTAATATGAATGTACCTCACAGAGATTAGACACTGTAATATGAATGTACCTCACAGAGATTAGACACTGTAATATGAATGTACCTCACAGAGATTAGACACTGTAATATGAATGTACCTCACAGAGATTAGACACTGTAATATGAATGTACCTCACAGAGATTAGACACTGTAATATGAATGTACCTCACAGAGATTAGACACTGTAATAAACTGAGCCAAGACTGTCTCTGTCAGATCCAGTTTGGCCCTGCTGCCTCCGGCTGTGTGCTGCACAGGGAGCTGACACATACCTGGGGGAGGTGAGAGAGAGCTTCGAGGGAGGGAGGGACGGAGGGAGGGGGGGAGGGAGGGAGGGGGGGGGGAGGGAGGGGGGGGGGAGGGAGGGAGGGAGGGAGGGGGGGAGGGTGGGGGGGGGGAGGGAGGGGGGAGGGAGGGAGGGAGGGTGGGGGGGGGGAGGGAGGGGGGGGAGGGAGGGAGGGAGGGGGGGAGGGTGGGGGGGGGGAGGGAGGGGGGGGGGAGGGAGGGAGGGGGGGAGGGTGGGGGAGGGGGGGGAGGGAGGGTGGGGGGGGGAGGGAGGGAGGGAGGGAGGGGGGGGGGGAGGGAGGGGGGGGGGGGAGGGAGGGGGGGGGAGGGGGGGAGGGGGGAGGAGGTATGAAAACTGAATGGGAGAACTGGCCTCTGTGTCAGGAGATGTAACTGCCTCAATATTGACATTAAGGTATCTGACAAGCCCGTGCTAAGAATTGCTCTGACCAGAATGTTCTTGTTTTCGAAAAAGGTCATTTTGAAGGCAGCTGATATTTAAAGGACACCAAGGAAGCTCCATGTGGAGCTAGCCTGTGGTAGCCTGGAGAAGCAACGCAGCTAAAGTCTGCTGCATATACAAGTCATGAGTAGTGGGCTAACAGCAGGTAATCACATGGTATGTGTTAAGGAACGGTACTCTAAGGCCTTAAAGTATTGTAGCGCTACAATAGCATGATCTCCACCGCTGTATTGAACAAGGTTTCCTCAGCCAGCTGGGTTGTGGTTAGGACATGTGGTTAGGACATGTGGTTAGGACATGTGTTTAGGACATGCATGGTTAGGACATACGGTTAGGACGTGTGGTTAGGCCATGCGTGTGTCCCCAAACCGACGGGACATCCCCAGACCCAGCCACCTCTCTAACTACAGGCGTCCCCAGGATCATGTTGTCCCGACGCAAGGCACCCTCCAACCAGAGCCAGTCAAACAGACTAAATTAGTAGCCACAGTACAGCAACAGTGTCAAAACGGCTAGCCAGCAAAAAACACATGCAGCTACGAGGAACTTCCGTCATGAAATCGGAGTATCGTTCATCCGATCTCTCAGAAGGGGAGGGCTATAGACGAAGGAAAGACCCGCCCCGCCCATGAAAAGGGATTTACAGTTCCTGTCAGAGGTGAGGAAAGCTGTAGCCTGCTTGATGAGGGAAAACAGCTGTTCCTGGAGGAGAGGGATGATTAGGCAGTGATCGGGGAGCCTGATCGCTCCACTACTGAGGATCAAGGATGTTGGTATGACGGCTTGGAACTATTAAGGAGAAAATGTTATATGGGTGAAACGGCTGACCTGTTATGGAGGTATTATAAAATCATCTCAATTTCATAGTCAACCCTAACCCTACCCTTATACCCTAACCCTACCCTTATACCCTAAGTCCCAATGTAAGCAGATATTGATTATTTACACTGGTTGTACAATTACAACAGGGTAAAAGTACAACTCTCCATAAAGCCTTAAAGATGCTGTAAAGCACAGTACATTATATACGTGTGAAATAAGTTCCTGAAAGCATTCACAAAGCGCGAAGACTTTGTTGCACTGAAATGTGGATTTACACCGTTGAACAGTTTTTCCCCCGTTTTCAGCTCAGGTTTTGTGTAGGCGGGGCAAAAACCCAACCGATCTACGTCACAGCATCCTGTCTACGTCACTGCATCCTGTCTACGTCACAGCATCCTGTCTACGTCACAGCCACCTGTCTACGTCACAGCATCCTGTCTACGTCACAGCCACCTGTCTACGTCACTGCATCCTATCTACGTCACTGCATCCTGTCTACGTCACAGCATCCTGTCTACGTCACAGCATCCTGTCTACGTCACTGCATCCTGTCTACGTCACTGCATCCTGTCTACGTCACTGCATCCTGTCTACGTCACAGCATCCTGTCTACGTCACAGCCACCTGTCTACGTCACAGCATCCTGTCTACGTCACAGCCACCTGTCTACGTCACTGCATCCTATCTACGTCACTGCATCCTGTCTACGTCACAGCATCCTGTCTACGTCACAGCATCCTGTCTACGTCACAGCCACCTGTCTACGTCACAGCATCCTGTCTACGTCACAGCATCCTGTCTACGTCACAGCCACCTGTCTACGTCACAGCATCCTGTCTACGTCACAGCCACCTGTCTACGTCACAGCATCCTGTCTACGTCACAGCCTCCTGTCTACGTCACAGCCACCTGTCTACGTCACAGCATCCTGTCTACGTCACAGCCACCTGTCTACGTCACAGCATCCTGTCTACGTCACAGCCACCTGTCTACGTCACAGCATCCTGTCTACGTCACAGCATCCTGTCTACGTCACAGCCACCTATCTACGGGACAGAATCCTGTCTACGTCAGATCACAGACGGTTGCATTCTGGGAGACGGAGCTTCTGAAGACTGTTGATTTTCTCATGATTTCAAAGCCTAATTTAACATACTTGTCTATGTTTTTTTTCATTCAAATTTGGATGGGTAGTAAACAACACATTCTTCTGTGGTGTGATGAACTTTAAACTCATTTTCAATTCAACTTGACAGCATCTTTAACCTAAAAAAATTGCCGTCTCGCACTCCTAAAAGCAGAGTAACCCTAACCCTAACAGCAGTGTTACCCTAACCCGAGTGGTAATGTGTGCATAATGTCAGCGCATGTTAGCGTATGTTTAGGAACTATCAGCACAAGTAGGCCATATCTAACTCAAAGTATTTATGAGTGTGGTCGCAATGCATGTTAGACAGTGTCACAACGTGAGCTATGTATGGTGTTCATGTGTCGCTGGCATGATTCCAAGCTGTGACACATCAAAAGGTCACAGGAGTGTGATGAGATACGGCAGCTTTCCAAACAACCACACAACGTAAAACAACGTAGCATCTGCTCGCTCGCTTGGAGCATTTGTTTGCTCAATAAATATGTTTGACTTACTGCTATGGGGGACCTCAGGGATGTTACTGCCATGGGGAGATCAGGGATGTTACTGCCATGGGGGAGATCAGGGATGTTACTGCCATGGGGGAGATCAGGGATGTTACTGCCATGGGGGAGATCAGGGATGTTACTGCCATGGGGGACCTCAGGGATGTTACTGCCATGGGGGAGATCAGGGATGTTACTGCCATGGGGAGATCAGGGATGTTACTGCCATGGGGAGATCAGGGATGTTACTGCCATGGGGGACCTCAGGGATGTTACTGCCATGGGGGAGATCAGGGATGTTACTGCCATGGGGGAGATCAGGGATGTTACTGCCATGGGGGAGATCAGGGATGTTACTGCCATGGGGGAGATCAGGGATGTTACTGCCATGGGGGAGATCAGGGATGTTACTGCCATGGGGGACCTCAGGGATGTTACTGCCATGGGGAGATCAGGGATGTTACTGCCATGGGGGAGATCAGGGATGTTACTGCCATGGGGAGATCAGGGATGTTACTGCCATGGGGAGATCAGGGATGTTACTGCCATGGGGAGATCAGGGATGTTACTGCCATGGGGGAGATCAGGGCCTAAATCAGATTTTGACATTGAGGAGAACAGGGAATCATAATCAGACTAAAGCACAGCAGAATATAATAGAGCACAGTAGAATATAGTAGAGTCCTCATCAAGTAGGGTTAGGGTTAAGATTTTTCAAAACCTTATTTCAAAACCTTTGTTCTAAACTTTTGTTCTATCCTCCAGACCCCCCCCAGGCGGACAGGCGGAGTCCCCCCAGCACCAGTGCACCCTAGCCGGGCTATTCCCAGACGTGAAGACACCTGACCCCTGCAGGCTCCAGTAACAGATACTTTTAATAAGTGCGTTTGGAGACGCATCGTGTCTTTACCCCACCCTCCAGACCCTCCAGACCTCCAAACCCTCCAGACCTCACCCCCTCTCCTCTCACCCCCTCTCCCTCCCAATCTCTCACCCCTCTCCTAAACTCTAAAGTTTTAGGCTACTTACTATAGATTTTATAACTAATCCTGAAGTTGCGTAGGAGCCAGAGGGACCCCTGACCTCTGGCCTAGGTGAACTCATCCTTGTTCCCCCAGACGGAGTTTTGAAACGACAAACTGGCGTTCACATCAGATCAACTCCTGTTTGAGAACCATCCCAGGAGCAGACAGACACAGTGCTGCTTTACCAGGGACATGTTGGAAGTGCTCTGTAGATGCTCATAACATCTAGAAACATTTCACTTAATGTCAACTTAATGAAGTTTATACATTTATTGTATTTTTTTCATTATTGTATCATTATTTGTTTTGATGTTTTGAGTGACACTCAAAAGCAAACTTCAGGTTTTAATAGGTATCATGTGACTCATTGCATTCAACCTTTACCCTTCTAGGAAAACAGTCAAAGTTTGTTTAGACAGAAGGCTTCAGAAGTTTTACAATTACTGTACCGGTCATAAAATAACAATAACATTGTCCATGGTGACAATCCACATTCCAAAACTGAAACCTACGGTTGAAACATTCCTGAGAGTCGAGCTTAACTACTCCAGGTGAGTCGCTTTTGTGGATGTCCAAACTAAAACGCCTTGAGCGTTAGACAGGCAGTTCTGTGCATCATAAACAACCACACCACACCAACGTATAAAATAAACACACAGAAATAAAATATTAGTGACTAGTTGGATATTGACATGTTCCACTGAGTTAGTGTTGTTTGAAGACACACTGACCTGAAGAGAGCCTCCATGGTGTGGAGGAGGCGGGAGTCAGAGGGGGCCTGGTGACCTGCAGGGGCCCCTGGAGCAGCCTGGGGAGACCGGGGGCCCAGGTGGAGGGGCCTCACCTGGGGTAGACCGGCAGAGTGACTGGGGTGGGGCAGCGAGGCTTGCTGGTCTGTCTCACTGCTCCCTCTCCTCACCTGGGGATGGGGGTGAGACACTTACACCTGGAACTGGAGTCTGTATGTGTGTGTGTGTGTGTGTGTTTGTGTGTGGGTGTATGTGTGTGTGTTTGTGTGTGTGTGTATGTGTGTGTGTGTGTATGTGTGTGTGTGTTTGTGTGTGTGTGTTTGACGGGCACAAGGCAAAAATATACCTTCCATTCCTGCACTATCATCCGTATATTGTGTGTCCAATCACACACTCACAGCAATCAAACCATCAGCTGCAACCTTTGCTCAGGTAGAGCAAACACACGCTGAGCAGAGGGTGAGAAAAGGCCCATGCGAGGGAGGAGGAGCACAGCTGGTCCACAAAGAAACAACAGAACCCTCTGAACCCTCTTCCTACCTTCGTGAAGCCCAGAGGGTGGATGCGTCCAGAGTCGGTCGTGTAAACAAAACACCTGACCCTAACGACAGCAAGGTCACAGGGAGTCCCCTTCCTCATCTCTGAGGGGCTTCAACTATCCCTGCCATCTTTACAGAGAGGGTCACCTCTGACATCACAGATAGACCAGTCAAAGCACACACACACACACACAGTCGTGTGTGTCAGTCGTGTGAGTGTGTGTGAGTGTGGAGGGGTGAAGTGAAAAGAAAGCAGACCCCGGAGCTCTGGAGATGTCCAGGTTGGAGCTGAGCTGCTGGGTGGATGTGGAGCTGCTGGGTGGATGTGGAGCTGCTGGGTGGATGTGGAGCTGCTGGGTGGATGTGGAGCTGCTGGGTGGATGTGGAGCTGCTGGGTGGATGTGGAGCTGCTGAGAGATTCTGGTTCACACACCTCAGGAGGATGTATCCATCCCACTACACAGCCAATGGATGAACACTATTATGGGTTTTGTGACGCCGAGGTCGTCAATGGAAACAGCCCTTTGTGACGCTCCGATCGTCAATGGAAATGGCCCGGTTGAGTTCCGGAATAAATTGGATTCCGTTAATGACTAAATGGGGACTGAAAAGAGGCTAATGGTGTTCTCTACAAAGACACTAACAAACGTTATTCAACCCCCAGGTACTGAACAGTGAGGTGGTGGTCAAGTATGGATGTTGATGCTTATAGGTCAAGGGTCATGGGTGAGTTCACATGGTTTAGCAGCACTTTCTTCCAGCATTTTTTGTCGCTTTGGATAAAAGTGTCAGCAAAATTAACACAATGTAAAAGTGTACTTATTAATGTGACTTCCATGTCAACTGTAACTCATAACTGACAACTCACAAGCGAACATAATGATCGGCAGTGTGTTTATGATAAACAGTTGCATGGCTGAAAATGGTCCAAAAAGGATGCATTGTCCTCTTGACAGGAACTGAGCTGGTTTTACACACAAACTCGGTGACAATGAGAAAACCACATAATCACAACGACTAACGGTGCTAGAAGAGGCTGAAGTGGTTAACCTGGTTAGTGATTTACCCTCTCACCCTTCTGCCTGGATCTGAACCTGACCATTTGACTTATTGCTTAAGTGTTGACATATTTCTTTGAAAGTTCTTGGAATAAGAAACATACCTGTTTGAGTTTTTCTCAGAAAAGCAGCCACTTGCATAAGATTGTCACTCTTAATAACATTGCGCAGATACTTCAAAGGTTCACAGGCTTAGCAATGTTGTCAACAACACTAATTCTAATGTTGCTGTTGCCGTGAGAATGGAATGTTTTGTTTTGTCGCAAACATTCTCCTTCCGATCAACAAAAATTGTATTGAGAAGAAGAAAAAAAAAGGATTGACCAAACTGCATGAAGCGCTTGTCCCTGAGTGGAGAGGCCCTCTCCAGGGTGAATCACACCTGTACCTAGCAGCCGTCTGATGAGAGGCCCAGATAGCAGGCAGATCTCCAGCCTTGTGCTGGGGTCCAGCTGGTGTTTCCCTGCTGTCAGGGCGGATGAACCAACCGAGCAGTGTGGCTTTAGGGACACAGCTCCAGTGATAGCCGAGCAGTGTGGCTTTAGGGACACAGCTCCAGTGATAGCCGAGCAGTGTGGCTTTAGGGACACAGCTCCAGTGATAGCCGAGCAGTGTGGCTTTAGGGACACAGCTCCAGTGATAGCCGAGCAGTGGAGCTTTAGGGAGACAGCTCCAGTGATAGCCGAGCAGTGGAGCTTTAGGGAGACAGCTCCAGTGATAGCTGCAGTGCTGACAGACATACGGCTCTTAGCTGTCCTGGTTTGTGTTTCATGACAGAGACAGACACGAAGTCTGAATTCGCGTTCGCCAGAACCATGTCAGAAACACTCTGCTAAATGAATAAATGTAAATGATAGCCGAGCTGTGGAGCTTTAGGGAGACAGCTCCAGTGATAGCTGCAGTGCTGACAGACATACGGCTCTTAGCTGTCCTGGTTTGTGTTTCATGACAGAGACAGACACGAAGTCTGAATTCGCGTTCGCCAGAACCATGTCAGAAACACTCTCAGATACGGGGAGACTGTGTGTGTGTACGTAACACAGGGTATGCAACACTTTACACTTTGAGAGCTCAAGTGCTACTGTGTGGAGTAGGAAGTGTTGTTCATGGCAGCAACAACAAACCATGTTTTACTTCAGGAAGTTTGTTTTACTTCAGGAAGTTTGTTTTACTTCAGGAAGTTTGTTTTACTCTTCTTTAGCCTGGGTGCTGGGGTTGGAAGTCTTCCTTAGCGGGGTGTGTGAGGGTGACACACACACATCAAATCTGTCAATGCTCTCTCGACATACCCTGCTGGGTGTGGAAGCTTCCAGACCCTGCAGCCTGACTGAATGAGACGAGCAGCTGGGTCTTACAGAGACCACTTGGCACCTGTCTGACGTGGTTCACAAGAACACCTCTCAAGGTCAAAGGTCAGCTGTCGTCTCACTGGTCAACACACAGCCCTGACAGAGGTCAGACTGCGGGGGGCAAAGGTCATGAGCCTAACCCTATTCAGACAACAACAATGTGGTGATCTGTGGGTGTGTGGGTCCCACGTGCAGGGTTCTTCTCACTAACTGCTTCTGAGGGACGTTTAGTGTCAAACGTGAAAGGAGATATATTCCTCCCTTGTGTGTGGTTATTATTTCTCTATATTTATATTTCTCTATATTTACGTAACTTTCGTGAAGAGATCAAATATTTTCTTCGCCAAAATATCACCCGCGATCAAGGCCCTTCCTGTCCAGCAGGAACCGATCAACCAATCAATGTGAGGCGTGGGAGGAAGCAGCAGGGCAGCAAACAGGAAGTGGCACACAGACCAACTGCTCCAATTGGACAGGTCCTACTAGTGACATCACAGGTCCCTCTAAAGAGCTAAAGATGTGAAACTGCTACGTACTCTGACCACGATCACAGCAGAGTGGATGGCCATGTTGTCTCCTGTCTCCTCATCAGCATCTGTGGGCGGGGCCAGGGGCGGGGTCAGGGGTGGGGCCAGGGGCGTGTCTGGGAGCATTTGCTGGGGTGCATCCATGTTCAGGTGCATGTGTGTTTTACTGTCTGTGTGCGTGTTTCTGTCTGTGTGCGTGTTTCTGTCTGTGTGTGTGTTTCTGTCTGTGTGTGTGTTTCTGTCTGTGTGTGTGTTTCTGTCTGTGTGTGTGTTTCTGTTTGTGTGTGTGTTTCTGTCTGTGTGTGTGTTTCTGTCTGTGTGTGTGTGCTGGTTGGGGAAGATGGCGCTGTAGTTCTGGATGAGCTTGGTCATGATCTGGTTGCAGATGATCTGGTCCCTGATCCCATCCAGGCCAGGAGACACACTGAGGGGAGAGGGGGAGAGAGAGGGGGAGAGAGAGAGGGGGAGAGAGAGAGGGGGAGAGAGGGGGAGAGAGAGGGGGAGAGAGAGGGGGAGAGAGAGGGGGAGAGAGGGGGGGAGAGAGAGAGGGGGAGAGAGGGGGAGAGAGGGGGGGAGAGAGAGAGGGGGAGAGAGGGGGAGAGAGAGGGGGAGAGAGAGGGGGAGAGAGAGAGGGGGAGAGAGAGGGAGAGAGAGGGGGAGAGAGGGGGGGAGAGAGAGGGGGAGAGAGAGAGGGAGCGAGGGGGAGAGAGGGGGGGAGAGAGAGAGGGAGCGAGGGGGAGAGAGGGGGGGAGAGAGAGGGGGAGAGAGAGGGGGAGAGAGGGGGAGGTTTTTAACCACGTCTTATTACAGCAGGATGGGTCGTCTTTATCTTCCCTACGGAGTCTCTGAGGGACAAACTTCCTCGTCAGAGCAGGTCAGCTGAGTACAGCTGTCCTCTGGTACGCTAGGAGACGGAGTCACGGAGTTCTTCCACCCAGCAGCTGTGTGTGTGTGTGTGTGTGGGTGTGTGTGTGTGTGGGAGGGAAGGCGTGTGTGCGTTTCATGTAAAACCACACACACACACACACACACTCCACCTGCTGTGGAAAGAACACACTGTACAGTATCTGAGTTCCAGAACCCTGGAAGGTGATGATGACTTCCTGTTGCATTGGGCCAATAGGAACCCTCTGCTGCACAGCCTGGCCGGTCTTCGCACGGAATCTCCATTTATTATTAGAGGGAGCAGTCATGCTGGGACAGGGTGTGTGTGTAAGGGGGACGGAAGGAGGGGGATGAGAGGGTCAGGGGGGGATGGGCACCTGCCAGAAAATGGCCATTACCCTGGGGGAGAGAGGGAAGGAGGGAGAGAGGGGGGGAGAGAGGGAGAGAGAGGGAGAGAGAGGGTGAGGATGAGAGATGGAGAGGGGGGAGAGAGGGTGAGGGGGGCACTGAAAGACTGGTGAGCTCTAATGAACGTTTACTGAACAAGGTTGGACGTTTGCCGCCATGAAAAACGTTCTTTTGCTTTCTTCAGTGGCACAAAATCACATGACTTTTTATGTGAGATGTAGAGTATTATTTATTTATTTGTCATGAGTACTCCAAATGAATAACTGTCTCAATCTCCTGTCATAACAAGCGTCAGTCAGAGAAGCTGTTTCAGGGCTGTAAACAGCCTCTTCAAACAGCTGCCGTTTCATGTAGACTACCCGACTAGTGAAGCTGACATTTACGGGCGCTCTCAGGATTCCTGTGGTGATGTTTATATTTGTGGTGAAGGAGGTATGCTACGCTAATACCCTGGCCCACCAAGCTACATAGCTAATGCTATGCTGAGACTCTGGGGTTAGATGCTACCATGCTACATGACTAATGCTAAGATGCTACATCTGCCTGAGCCACTGCGCCCCCTTAGGTGGAAGCTTTGAACTCAAACCAGGAGAGAGAAGTACAGGGGGAGAGGGGGGGAGGGAGGGAGAAATAAAGATGACAGGTAGAGTAAGAAAGGGGTGATAAGCGCAATAGAGAGATAAACGGAGGGACAGAGCGAGTGACAGACACAGACATATACGTATGTGAGAGGAGAGGAGAGGAAGAGGGAGGAAAGGAGAGGAGAAGAGAGGAGAAGAGAGGAGAGGGGAGTGGGGGGGCTATGAATGCATACCTACAGACAGGGCACACACACACACACCTTAGGGATGCAACAGGGTTTGTCAAGGATATGTGAACACCTGAGGAAACATTCTAATGATTGAAGACGGGAAGAGAGATACTCTTTAAATAGTTGAAGGTTAATACTGTTTGCATGATACCAGTTGACATTGTGAGAAAGCATTCATCTGGATGTCATATCCCCTGGTGCTATTTTAAGCCTTTTTTAAAGGGCAAGCGCATTGTTTAATAAACGCTTGTCCACATGGCGGACTCGATGTCATTACTTCTGGCATCCTGACGGTGTAGAACCTCCTGCTGCAGCCATGCCAAACTGTCAACTACCAAACCTGGCAACCCATTTATCTCCAACCCCTCCCACCCTCACGCTCAAGTTTCCAGAGAATGTAATCAACCTCACATCAGCACAAACCTGGCAACCCATCGCCCCCTTCCTCAACTCACTGAAAGACGCTGGGTCCGAACACAGTTGCCAGGTTGGTGGCGGTCATGCGGTTGTGTGCATGCTGGCTCTCCACCTGGGTGAGGAAGAGGAGGAGGTACTGCAGGAGACGAAGGTCTGGGAGTCGGTGCAGGAGATCGCTCAGGTCCGAACAGGAGAGCTCCTCTCCACACTCTGCACACGCACACACACCAGGCACGCACACACAAAACAAAACCCCGGTCATAAACAGACAAGTATCTTGTTATTTGGTCGACGGTCAAAAACACACAACAGGGTAGCTGACGCGGCTGTGTGTGTGTGTGTGTGTGTGTGTGAGAGAGACAGAGAGAGAGTCACATAATAATAGTTTTCCTGTCACACACACACTCTCTTTCCCCTCCCTCCCACACACACACACACATACAGGAGTCTTCACAGTCCTTCCTGTTAAGTAGCAAATTGGTAGAATCAACATGAGTTTAGAATCATCTAGAACAGTGTCAAACTCATTTTCACCAAAGGCCACATCAGCATTATGGTTGCCCTCAAAGGGCCAGATGTAACTACGATGTAACGTCAGTAACGATGTAAAAACATAGTGTTTTAGTTGTATCTTATGTGAACATAGGGCCTATTCTGCTGCAATTGTAGTCCGCCTTTTAATTCTTGGACGATGCTGTTTTTCTTGGAGGATAAATTTGGCATATTTATCTCTGTGTTTGGTGTCGAAATGCAGACGCAGATTGTACTCTTTAACGACCGACATTTCCTCATAACACCAAATACATACCGTGTTTTCTTCATGAAGCACAAACATTCGCTTTCCCATCTTTATTGAAAGTGCCTTCCATCCAGGGCCTCATGCAGCCTGCAAGGCCGGATTAACCATTAGGGCACTGGGCACTTGCCCAGGGCCTCATGCAGCCTGCAAGGCCGGATTAACCATTAGGGCAACTGGGCACCTGCCCAGGGCCTCATGCAGCCTGCAAGGCCGGATTAACCATTAGGGCAACTGGGCACCTGCCCAGGGCCTCATGCAGCCTGCAAGGCCGGATTAACCATTAGGGCACTGGGCACTTGCCCAGGGGCACATGACATCTAAGGGGCCCTGGACAACTTCAACTAAAATGTTATATCACGTTATGAACGCAGTCCTTACTTTCCTTAATGTGAGCACTTTATTGCAACTCGTTTGATCAAAATATTATGTTACATCCCGTCACAGCAACCTATCTACCTCAGATCACAGACGGTTGCATTCTGTTACTCAGCTGGTATGATGCAAAGACAAAGTGATTAACACATAAAACACTCAGAGACTGCAGGTATGGCTGTTCTGATATCTGCAATTGATTTAGCTAGTGTTGTTGTTGTTGCTAAATTCAATACATTCGAGGGGGCGGAGATTCATCTCCTTCAGGCGACATGCCCCCCCCCATTCTCAAACAGAGAAGACTGCTGATTTTCTAAGGATTTCAAAGGCTAATTTAACATACTTGTCTGTGTTTTTTTTCATTCGAATTTGGATGGGTTTTTGTAAAACCTTTTTTTTGTAAAACCTTGTCTAGTGAATGTGATGTTTTATCATTTTTAGCTCCAAATTGTCGACGGGAAGCAGAAACATGCTAGCTTGGCTGAGTACTCTAACCAAGTTCGAGAGCGAAACCAACTTGAATGCCCGAGGATTTTGGCTGAAAATGCGCATGGGGTACGTTTGCAGAACCGGCTGCATTGGAGTGCTGTCATTCAAACCATGCTCTCCTTCACCCAGTTAAACTTTGCGTTTAACACTGATGTGCATACACTGCTTTCTAGAGGCGGGATGTCGTCACTTTGCCGTAACATAATAGAAATTCATTGTGAGAGATGTAGTTTATGGTCAATGCATGCTGTAAAGCAGCGTAGACTTATTTCAATACACCCTTTTAGCTTTAATAAGCCTTGAGTGTGACACATGCGATCTAGAAGGAAGGAAGACTCTCATTCTGATCAAACAAAAGCACCTAAATGCCAACGGAAACAGAATGACCATAAAAACCGATTCCTCTGATATCAAAGTACTTACATAGACATGCTCAAATCTGCATTAATCAGCAGATAACTGCCACGTGAACAACAGTCACATGCAGGCGGGGGGAAGGGGGGGGGGGTCAAAAGCAGGCCAAGGTGAACACAGGGAACTAAGAACACTAAACACACACACACAGATAAGACGAACATAGTCTGGAGATAGCATACATAGCAAACCTACATTCCACAGAGAGAGAGGGAGGGAGAGAGAGACACACATAGAGAGAGAGGGAGAGGCAGAGAGAGAGAGAGGGAGAGAGAGAGGACCAGGGTTAAGGTAACACGGCCAGGGTAAAGGTAGCAGGACCAGGGTTAAGGTAGCAGGACCAGGGTTAAGGTAACAGGGCCAGGGCCACAAGGAGACAAAACATCACACGCCATTGTGCTACAGTTTGTCCACTAGCATGTTGTCCACACTGTGTGGACTCTGAACTCTGATACTCCATCCAGGTCACTCCACCCTTTAACACACACACATCACCATGTGTGTACACACAGAGAGATGTGTGTAACCACCCACACCAGAGATGGCAACAGTACACACATCCTTCAATCAAATACAAGTACAGATAAAAACAAGCTCCTTGGCAGCTTCGTTTTTTGTGTGTGATAGCCAGGAAATGAAAAAGGAGCGCAATGACAAGAAATCAAATGGATCATGCCACCAAGTACAGATTAAAACTAAAGTAACGAGCCTGGCTTGAAAATGTAAGAAGTAGAAAGTACAGATATTCATTGAAAAAAAATAGGAGTGAAAGTAAAAAGTTGTCAATAAATGTTGTAGTAAAGTACTGATACTAAAATGTTTTACTTAAGTACATTTATGCATTTACATTTAAGTACATACTTTAAGTATTTGTACTTGGTAACTTCCCATCTCTGCCCCACACACACAGCATGCTGCACACACACACCCAGACTCAGAGAGGGTGGCCCTCTGCTGCAGCACTGAGCCACAGGGAGATACAGGAGTCACATGACTCAACACACAGGACAGCAGGGTGGCCCTCTGCTGCAGCACTGAGCCACAGGCAGATACAGGAGTCACATGACTCAACACACAGGACAGCAGGGTGGCCCTCTGCTGCAGCACTGAGCCACAGGGAGATACAGGAGTCACATGACTCAACACACAGGACAGCAGGGTGGCCCTCTGCTGCAGCACTGAGCCACAGGGAGATACAGGAGTCACATGACTCAACACACAGGACAGCAGGCCTGGGAAACGGCTTCAAACTGAAGTAAACAAGCCTTATTTATAGCCACCTAGATGGAGGTCTAGATATAAGAGGGTTATTAAGGAAATTGTGGTGTAATGAGTATATGATGGTCATGATGATGGTGATTGTGTTTGAGTCATATGGTCATCATGGTCTCATAATGATAGTGATTAAACTGAAGGGCAGATCCTTATGCTGCTCCCACACACATCCACCACACACACACACACACACACACACACACTCACAAACGCACACACACACTTTCAAGTGTGTAAATATTCAGTCCATCATAAATGAGGTACATCCTCACACATCCTCACCCTGGTGCAGCTGTATGAGAGTGTCCTGCAGCTCTCTGCCCAGCACGCCTCCTGGCATCTCCCTCAGGTACTGTTTGACCACGCTGGCCACCGTACAAGACTCCTCCTCCAACAGGAAGTCCCCGTCCTGTCCGCGCTCCAGACGCTGCTTGAGGAGCTCCACACTGCGGGAGCTTCCACTGACCCTGAACAGGCCCTCCTGGAGGAGCGCTGGGGGGGGAAACATGGAGGTAGTTACTCACTGAGAATCTACTCAGGTTCCATCTCAGACATCCCAACCTGCAGAGACTCCGAGAGGTGGCTTCCCCCCCCACTGCCCCCCCGGGCGCATGAAGTGCCACCTCAACCAGCACATACGCTGTCATGACGCATGATATGCACCTATCTTTAACAGAAATGACCATTTCACAGTCTCTCGCTCGCTCGACATACAAAATCCCCAATTTCAGGGAGATTGTATAGCATTTGCGGGCGTCAGGGAGCCGCTATTGTATAGCATTTGCGGGCGTCAGGGAGCCGCTATTGAAATGCGGGAGATTTGGGATGTCTGCAAGGTGGACTACAGAACAGCAGGATGGCAGATCCTGTGTTAGGCCTAATCATGGTTCAGTTTACATCTACAGAAGCCTTCAGATATTATTTTTAGATCCACCAGTCTAACTCCTCTGCTTCATTCACTAAGCTACACACACTCCGACACACAAAGACATGTCAGGTCAGGTTCATGGACGACATTCCAGGGATGTCAAATCCATCTAGTTGAACTATGAAGAAAGAGTCAACAAACAGCGGACAGATACGTCTCCTGCTCGTGTGCACTTTCACGCGCCAATTACAGCTGTTCGAACTCGACTCGTGTTTTAACAGAGATCAACAAATATGCATGTACACACCCTTATAAGTGTCATAAGTCATAATTAAGTGGTAATTATTAACTTTTTTATTAACTAGTATCGTGTCAGAAGTAACCTACGTTACTGTGTTTAACCAAACTGAAAAAGACAATACCGTTTGACCCGATTTGAGTCTCCTCCGCGGGTGGACTCGTTATCCAACCGCACTCAGTCAAGGCAGATCAATTATTAACGATCATCGACCGGGCTAGAGCTAATTGAGCGGGGATGACAGACCGGTTGGTGTAGTGGTCCGAATCTGACTGAGGCAGAGGTTCATGGCCTCATACTGTCACCTAGCGGAGGACCGAGGGAGGACTCCTGGAGGAAGTTGAAAACATTTCGTTTCGTTTTGTCCCCGATATCTAAATGGCCGCCAATCGAAAAGTCCGTTTGGGAATCAAAACATGTTTAAATAATATATTGCAAGGACACAGAGCTGCCAACTCTCAAGCATTGGCCGTGAGACACACGCATTTCAACCATTTCACACGCTCTCACACCACACCTTGTATATCTCACGCTGAAAAGGCAAAGCCAAACAAGTAGCCCTGTTAACGTTGTAAACACGACCAGGGTGGGGAATCGGGAGAGTTCCCGGTGGGCCGCTTCACTTTTGGGCCCGGCGAGGATTTTTTGTTGTTGACATTTGTCACGTTAGTATTATCTTCTCTTAAAGTAGGCTACACACGTTCCGCATTCTGACACTTCAGCTTCTTCATGGGTTGTACCATGTGAGGGAGTTCTCCCCTCCGAAATAGAGTTGGTTGGGTCCTTAGTTTTTCCATAAAGTTTTCTCAGATAGGCTACCGATAGCTGGGCCGTGGGGCCACCGTAACGATACGCGTCAGCGAGGATGGATGGGAGCAGGGCCGGCGTGATGTTATCACTAGACAAGGTTTTACCAATTGAAAAACGTCTATGTCTATTTTAAATAAAGCTCAATTAAACTATTTTGTGCTCAAATAATGGCCAAAAATCTTCGCTGGTCAATCCCATACCTCCTAGGTTTGGGCTAAGCCCAGAATGTTTACAAAGTCTGGCCCCGTGCCTGATTAACACTCGGATTGTTAGCAGTCTCAAAAAATTTATCAATATAAAACAATTATAGATCCCTTTCTGTAATGATGATACCCCCCAGAAAAGGCGGCATCCGGCCCTGTTTGGTATACCAAAAAAGTGGGCGCTCCAAGGTTTTCATTGCTCCACATTCCTAACTTTCCTCAATCACACACACACACACACCTTTCTTTCCGCTACAGTTTCTTCCCACCATTCCCTATCCACCACCCTACACTATCTCCCTCTCCTCCTCCCACTCACCCAACCCTCTCTCTCTCCCCCCACCTCCTCTCCTCACCGTGCTCTCTAAGGTGCTCCACCATCCTCCCCCCACCTCCTCTCCTCACCGTGCTCTCTAAGGTGCTCCACCTCCTCTCCTCACCGTGCTCTCTAAGGTGCTCCACCATCCTCCCCCCACCTCCTCTCCTCACCGTGCTCTCTAAGGTGCTCCACCTCATCTCCTCACCGTGCTCTCTAAGGTGCTCCACCATCCTCCGGACCTGCTGGGGCACCCCGTCCTCCAGCAGGCCCCGCTCCTGCAGCTCTGCCAGGGCCACCCCGAAGAGCCTGGGCCCCCCTGGGTCCTGGGGCCTGGGCCCCCCTGGAGCCTGGGGCCTGGGGGTCTGGAAGGGGGGCTGGACCAGCCTCTTCATGTCCTCTCGGAGATGCACGGCTGCCTGGCTGTGCTGCAGGGGGGACCAGAGCAGAGAACAGTAGTCAGGCTCACACACCACCATCACCGTGGGCCCCGTGGGGGGAGGGGGAGGGCCCCTGGGGGGGGGAGTGCCCCTGGGGGCTGCCATGGCCCCCTGACACGCTGACATCCTGGGTAGAGAGGACCGGCTGAATGACCTCTCCCCAGGCAGAGGGCCACTTGTAAATAACACACAGACAAATCCCCCACACTCTCTGAGACGAGCTGGGAGAGAGGGAGGGAGAGACAGAGAGAGACAGAGAGAGGAAGGGAGAGAGAGGGAGGGAGAGAGGGAGGGAGAGACAGAGAGAGGGAGGGAGAGAGGGAGAGAGAGCAAGGGAGAGAGGGAGGTGTTTGTCCAGGAAACTTGCGGAAGGGAAAGAGGAGGGGCTTGACTGTGTACTTGTTGCTACGCTGAGGATCTGGTTACCATGCAACACCTGTGGACACTCCCACACACACACACACACACGTGTGTATGGTGTGTGTGAGTGTGTGAGTAGTCGTGACAGCTTTCAGGATGTGGACTGAACAGACAGGAAAGAGGAGTGAGACACCTGAAGTCAGGAAGCTGTCAGAAGACAACCCTGTGTTTGAACAACACAGTCTTTTTAAGAGAGAATGAACAGATGGTTATAATAATGATGTTCTATAGAGGGGGAGGAAGAGTAAACAAACCTTTTCATGGTCAAATCATTGACTAATTGTTACTTCAATTACCTACAAACTTGACAACCGCATAAGCCCTGTCTAGACACACAAACACACGTCGATTAGCAACTCAGGTGTGGTGTGTGAGCAGCTCTGTGCCCGCACCTTAGCAGGATACAGAAACATTTAGTTATTTAGCAGACGCCCTTATCCAAAGCGACTTACAGTAAGTACAGGGACATTCCCCCCGAGGTAAGTAGGGTGAAGTGCCTTGCCCAAGGACACAACGTAATTTGGCACGGCCGGGAATCAAACTGGCAACCTTGTGATTGCTAGCCCGATTCCCTAACCGCTCAGCCACCTGACTCCCATACTCATATCACAATCAATCCTATCTGCTTTCCCTGCCTGTCGTACACACACATCACACACATCAGAGAATCAACCACTCACAGAGCTGCAGGAGGCCTGATGCATCCATCCTGCCTCCAAGGACACCTGACACTAGGCTTTCCTTCTCTCTCTCCTCTCCCTGCTTCTCTATAACCCTTGCTCCCTCTCTCTCCTCTCCCTGCTTCTCTATAACCCTCGCTCCCTCTCTCTCTCCTCTCCCTGCTTCTCTATAACCCTCGCTCCCTCACTCTCTCCCCCTCCTTCCCTCCATCCGTTTTCTCCGGTCTGTCTCTGCAATTCTTTTGTTCTCTCACACACACCAGAATCAGAATTGGTGTTTATTCACCATGAAAGTTTGCACAGACAAGGAATTTACTTTGGCAGGAGAGCCTACCTAGGCAGCCATTTTCGGCGCCAATTAGAAAAGTTACAGCATAACATGAGGAGAGAGGAGGAGAGAAAAAGGCAACCCCCATACAATGCTCCTAGAGGAGTTCAGTGGGGGAACAGGCAAAAACACATGCACTCAGCACATTTTCACATACTCACAGACACACACACACACACTCTCTCTCTTGAATAGGAGGCCCACTGATTTCAGACAATGGTTCGATTGTGTCGTGGAGTTATTAACAAAGAAGAGCTTCCTAATAAACAAGACAGAGCTCTTAAAAAACAAACATGTAGAAAGATGACATACTTAGATAGACCACTTCTGACCTCTGACCTTTCTGCGGCACAAACGATGGCAGAAACAGCACCTAACCCTAACCGGGCAACTCATTGTGCCGTTTGACATCTCATGGATAAAACCAAAAGTTTTATCTGATGAATCAAGGAGAGGCCACATGGTACACACACACACACACACACACTCACTCGCATACACACACACTCACACACACACACTCACATGCATACACTCACACACACAGTTTGTCTCAGCTCCAGTGAGGTGTCTGCCTGCTTCTCTGTCTAGTTGTGTGAGACGTTCCCAGCGGGATCCATAACATGGATGCTCCACGCTCACACACAGTTCAACACCCTGCCACTCTACGGGCTAACACTGGCATGGTATGCTAAGCTAATCTAATTGAGGCTTAACTAAGATAGCCTAAACTGTGCTATGCTATGCTAGGCTAATCTACCTAAGGCTAAACTTTGCTATGCTATGCTATGGTGAACTGTGTTTAGGATTCAGGGTCAGGGGTTAGTGGTCTGTGTTCAGGGGTCAGTCACCTTAACAGTGTTGTCATCAGCTTGTAGCTGCCTGTCTAGTAGTTCACAAGTACTGCCACTCCCCTCCTCTCCTGGGGTAAAGGATAAGCTTGTCTGAGCCAGCAGATGTCTCCTACAGACACACACACACACGCATGTAGCTTACAATCATATGTTTGTGGCTACACATACAGAGCCGCCCACTGAGTATCTTAAACATTCAAACACACACACAGTCTTAAGCTACTATATTTGCCCACATACACACCCTTTTCCTTTACAGCCTGCTTGTAACAGTGACCTGCAGGTCAGGATACATGTGACCTACTCACTCAGTCTATGTGCCATCTCACATAACATCTGAGAGGGAATGCCTAGCTAGAGGCTGTCTTCTTCCTGCCCTCTCTGGTTCCCGACAGGCAGACCTTATGTGATTAGCTGAGTAATCCTCATCCCCCCTCCCCCCTGCAACACACACACACACACACTCCCTCCCCCCTGCAACACACACACACACTCCCTCCCCCCACTCCAGAACCATCTCCTCAGTAGAAGAATGGCTCTCAAAGCTACTTGGTGTTAAAAGGTTATCTGCATACGTATGCTGTCTTCTGTAGTGGTTACCAAGAGAGACAAATAGAGAAAGTGTTTGAGTACTTCTGAAGTACTTCAACATGTCTCTCTTGTGGCAGGTCTAAAGCACCTAGTAGATTTTCATTAACTTCTACACGCAGAAAACTCAGCATTAAAAAAGTTGCTTGTTCCAAGTCAGACAACTTAAGTTTGTGTTCTCATCCTGGCAAATAGCTTCTAGCCCCAACATGCTCCTCTCCTCCCCCCTCCAACCCTCCCCCCTCCTTCTCCCTCCTGTGTGGGTGGTCACAGGGGCAGCTGGGAGAGACAGCACTAGTGGCAGCAACAGCTGTCTCTCCCTCCCTCTCTCCTCTCTATCTTTCCCTTCCTCCCTCTTTCTCTCCTGCCTTTCTCTATCTCTCTACTTTTCTCCCTCTGTCACTAACACGTGCTTCCCCATATCACAAACTTGATGTGTCTTTCAAAGTGGTCGAAAACCAGCAATGCTCTAAGACTGTAAGGTCTCTGACATGCACCGAGGAGGAAACTGTGGTTTCATTTAAGAAATAAGAAGAAAGTTACAGTATGTCCCTTTACCCTGGCTCTCAGATGGAAAGTTTTAGTTTTTTATAACACTTTCATACTTTCCTAACTCCCTCTAACCCCTGACAGAGCAGGGTGAGAGTGAGGCTGTGTGTGTGTGTGTGTCCAGGGCATAAAGGTGCTGGCTGTGCTGTCCCGTCTGACTCAAGAGCATGACATCATGTCTGCTCACTGTCATCAGTGGAACAAGCTCAGTCGAGGAGCGTCTGAGTGCTAAAGGTTGTTTCTGATGTTCATCACAGAATTGATGGAAAATCTAAAGGATGTGGCCTCGTAAATAGTTAATCTGAGTATATAGAGACACGTGGAGTTAGACAGCCAGAAACTAGATGAGTAACTGTTGCAAGCATAGGGTTAGGGGCGTCTCTCTCCTGCTCTGCTCCCCTCTCTCTCTCTCTTTCTCTCTCTCTCTCTCTCTCTCTCTCACTCACACACACACACACACACACACACACCAACTCCAGCACAAAAGAGTGTGCAGCCGCCCATGACAGGAGAAGGCATGTTAAATCCCTGAGGCACAGGGGAGGGGGTGCCCCCAGTCCCCTCTGGCCCCCCTCACCCCCGTCCCACTGAGAGCAAGGCTTCATAGTTACTCACACAGATGGTGAGGGCTCCAGCACCCATTCCAGGAGTCAAAACGCTTCCAGAGAGAGATGAAAAAACATCTGAAGTCCTCCCTCTTCTCTCCTCCTCCTTTTTCTTCTCTCTCCTGCCTGAGTTTTACTCCTGAACTTTCCCCAGACTGGGAGAGGCTTCCCCCTAGCGCACCCCGCTCCCCCACCCCGGAGCACAGCACAGATCAGCCAGGAAACCTCCCCACACAAAACAAGAATGAAGAAGAAGGGGGGATCTTTACAGACACGCTCCATACAAACCCCAGGGACAGACTAGCCTGTCTCCCTGGACTCTCTCTCTCCCCCTTCCTTCTTTCCAACTGAGCTGCATGGCTATTGGTTGAGCCGGCAGGTCATGTGACTTTGTGAGAACTTCAGAGAGGACTGCATTCTCTGTCCAAGCAGGGAGGAGAAGACTATCCGGAACAGTCTGTGAGTCTGATGCACCAGATTTAAATGTGATCGTGTATGAAACATGATCTTTACAGTTTCATATTACAACACTGACTGTCAATCACTATTTTAAACAATTCTTTAATGATTAACTAACATAACATTTCTTTAATGATTAACTTTCAAAACACTAAATGGACATTCGAATGAGATCGTATATGAAGTATGATCTTTAGAGTATCATATAATAACACTGACTATAACTCTGTCAATCTGTCAACCCCTTTTAACTAACAATTCTTTAATGATTAACTATGATTACCTCTAAATATTCCAGAACAGAAATGTTATCAACTGACAGATCTTGACACGTAGTACTGAGATGTGAGACTAGATACCAAGACAACTCACAGAAGGAAAGTGAATAATGAATAGAAATTTGTTATTATTACATATATTCTATTTAATCAAAACAGGAAGCACCTAGTATTTTTACTTAATATTTTTCTTAATCATTGAGAAAGTTACCTAGAAAATCAAAACATCAAATAAAATCTAATTTACATGATATTCACACAATTACCCAAACAGATCGTGTCTTAAATGTACAATTCACAGTTCAATTCTACCTAGAACATTCCACAGGGTGTTTTCACACCATCTCTGAACTAGAAACCCTGGAAGCTAAGACACCTGGGTCTGCTGTCTGTTTGACACGCTCTCCTGTGCCTTCTCGTAGGTGAACCTCTTGATGCTGTCCAGGATCCAGTCGTTGAATGCAGACACTGGCGTGAACACGGAGGGCTTCTTGTCCTCGATGCAGCCCTGTGGACCGAAACTAACCATCCCAAGGACCTGCCAGCTGGAGTCAGGACCAGCAGGCTGACACACGGACGGACCTCCTGAGTCTCCCTGGAGAGGAGGGGGAGGTGGAGGAGGAGAGGAGGGGGGAGGAGAGGAGAGGGGGGGGGAGGAGGAGGAGAGGAGGGGGAGGGTGGAGGAGGAAAGGAGAGGGGAGGAGAGGAGAGGGGGGTGGAGGAGAGGAGAGGGGGGTGGAGGAGGAGGAGAGGGGGGTGGAGGAGAGGAGAGGGGGGTGGAGGAGGAGGAGAGGAGAGGGGGGGTGGAGGAGGAAAGGAGAGGGGGGGTGGAGGAGGAGAGGAGGGGGGAGGAGAGGAGAGGAGAGGAGAGGAGGGGGAGGGTGGAGGAGGAGAGGAGGGGGGAGGAGAGGAGAGGAGAGGAGGGGGAGGGTGGAGGAGGAAAGGAGAGGGGGGGTGGAGGAGGAGAGGGGAGGAGAGGAGAGGGGGAGTGGAGGAGCATAGGAGGGGGGAGGAGAGGAGAGGAGAGGGGGGGTGGAGGAGGAGAGGAGGGGGAGGGTGGAGGAGGAAAGGAGAGGGGGGGGTGGAGGAGGAGAGGGGAGGAGAGGAGAGGGGGAGTGGAGGAGCATAGGAGGGGGGAGGAGAGGAGAGGAGAGGGGGGGTGGAGGAGGAGAGGAGGGGGAGGGTGGAGGAGGAAAGGAGAGGGGGGGTGGAGGAGGAGAGGGGAGGAGAGGAGAGGGGGAGTGGAGGAGCAAAGGAGGGGGGAGGAGAGGAGAGGAGAGGGGGGGGGCGGAGGAGGAGAGGAGAGGAGGGGGGGGTGGAGGAGGAAAGGAGAGGAGAGGGGGGGTGGAGGAGGAGAGGGGAGGAGAGGAGAGGATGGGGGGGGGGGTGGAGGAGGAGATGGGAGGGGAGGAGAGGGAAGTTTGTCAGTCAATGAAGCCTGTACATATGCTAATAACTCTACGCTACAGGCACGGAAACACATCTCTCCCCTGCCAGGGTACCATGCCCCCCCTCCCCCCCTGCCTCACGTGGAGCCCCCTGCCTGGTTAGCAGGTCCTACCTGGCAGGCCGACTTGAGCTCGTCTGGAGACTCGTATCCGGCACACACCATGGAGGGTCTCAGGGTGTCCCACCAGTAGGCCGGCTGGCTGCAGGTGGGGTAGTCCACCACAGGCAGGCACGCCTGGTTCAGCTGGGCCGATACCTGGGGGAACAGGCTGCCTGGGGAGTGGAGGCGAGGGCAGGGGCGGGAGGGAGAGGGAGGGGGTCAATTCACAATCACAGGTAACCATTTAATATGCACCCATATGAAATATCACACACGTACATCTCCTCCAAATGATACAATAAATTAATTGTCCCAAAAATATATAAAATATGATAAAAAATTGGGAATAAAAACTCAATTTCCCATCATACCTTTCTCGTCGCCCCAGCCGGTGACGTAGCAGGGTGTTCCTGCGGGCATCACAGCGCCCCCTGCTGGCAGACAGACAGGGCTGATCTCCCTGGTGCTGGAGGCGGGCGTGGCCAGGTGCACCAGGGCCAGGTCATTGCTGATGTCGGAGCGGTCCGTCTCGTACACAAAGCCCTCGTGGGGGAGGATGGCATCCACGCCCAGGCACACCTCCAGGGGGCGCTCGTCCAGGGACGAGTTCATGTGGTGTTTACCCAGGCACATGCGCCAGAAACTGGGGTTGTTCAGAGGCCTGGGGGGTAGGGGGGAGATGAGCATGGGGAGGCAGGAGGGCATGTTGTGTGCATATGTGGTGTGTGGATGTGGTGTGTGTGGATGTGGTGTGTGGATGTGGTGTGTAGATGTGGTGTGTGTGGATGTGGTGTGTGTGGATGTGGTGTGTGGATATGTGGTGTGTGTGGATATGTGGTGTGTGTGGATGTGGTGTGTGTGAATGTGGTGTGTGGATGTGGTGTGTGTGGATGTGGTGTGTGTGGATGTGGTGTGTTTGGATGTGGTGTGTGGATGTGGTGTGTGAGGGTGTTACTTCATGAAGCAGTGGGCTGCAGTGAGGATCCATTCAGGGTGGATGAGGGAGCCTCCACAGCCGTGCATGTAGGGGATGGGAGGGAACGGACTGGCCTGAGGAGGGAGAGATGTCACACACACACACACATTATAACCAAATCAAATCAAATCAAATTTATTTGTATAGCCCTTTTTACACGCAAGCATGTCACAGAGGGCTTCACATACGCCCATAGAACTGCCCCTCAACACACACCACACACACATTATAACCACACATATTATAACCACACACACACACACATTATAACCCCCCCCCCCCCCCCCCCCGGTCTGACCTGCATGGACACCTGCCAGGGCCAGGAGTGAGGCACAGCCTCCACCCCGTTCACCACCCTCAGGGTGGCATTGCTGGGGGTTACGGCCGGGACTCCGCACCCCTCAGGCCAGCCTGGGGGAAGGGGGAGGGGGGAGGGGTTGTCATTTATTTGTATAAACAAACATTTTGACAAGTGTTTGAGGGTAGAACTGTGATTTGACGTGTGGAAGAGGTGGTCTTACTGATGACAGCATCACACACACACACACAGGGTCTTACTGATGACAGCATCACACACACACACACAGGGTCTTACTGATGACAGCATCACACACACACACACAGGGTCTTACTGATGACAGCATCACACACACACACACAGGGTCTTACTGATGACAGCATCACACACACACACACAGGGTCTTACTGATGACAGCATCACACACACACACACACACAGGGTCTTACTGATGACAGCATCACACACACACACACAGGGTCTTACTGATGACAGCATCACACACACACACACACACAGGGTCTTACTGATGACAGCATCACACACACACACACACACAGGGTCTTACTGATGACAGCATCACACACACACACACAGGGTCTTACTGATGACAGCATCACACACACACACACAGGGTCTTACTGATGACAGCATCACACACACACACACAGGGTCTTACTGATGACAGCATCACACACACACACACAGGGTCTTACTGATGACAGCATCACACACACACACACACACAGGGTCTTACTGATGACAGCATCACACACACACACACAGGGTCTTACTGATGACAGCATCACACACACACACACAGGGTCTTACTGATGACAGCATCACACACACACACACAGGGTCTTACTGATGACAGCATCACACACACACACACAGGGTCTTACTGATGACAGCATCACACACACACACACAGGGTCTTACTGATGACAGCATCACACACACACACACAGGGTCTTACTGATGACAGCATCACACACACACACACAGGGTCTTACTGATGACAGCATCACACACACACACACAGGGTCTTACTGATGACAGCATCACACACACACACACAGGGTCTTACTGATGACAGCATCACACACACACACACACACAGGGTCTTACTGATGACAGCATCACACACACACACACAGGGTCTTACTGATGACAGCATCACACACACACACACAGGGTCTTACTGATGACAGCATCACACACACACACACACACAGGGTCTTACTGATGACAGCATCACACACACACACACAGGGTCTTACTGATGACAGCATCACACACACACACACAGGGTCTTACTGATGACAGCATCACACACACACACACAGGGTCTTACTGATGACAGCATCACACACACACACACAGGGTCTTACTGATGACAGCATCACACACACACACACACACAGGGTCTTACTGATGACAGCATCACACACACACACACAGGGTCTTACTGATGACAGCATCACACACACACACACAGGGTCTTACTGATGACAGCATCACACACACACACACACACAGGGTCTTACTGATGACAGCATCACACACACACACACAGGGTCTTACTGATGACAGCATCACACACACACACACAGGGTCTTACTGATGACAGCATCACACACACACACACAGGGTCTTACTGATGACAGCATCACACACACACACACAGGGTCTTACTGATGACAGCATCACACACACACACACACACAGGGTCTTACTGATGGTGATGTTGTCCCAGGGGTTGGGGGGCGGGGGGGGCAGTGTGGGGAACACACTTGGGTCTGTGGTCCAGTAGCCACGGAAACCTTGCTCCACATTGGCACCGTTGCTAAGGAAACGGATCACTGCCGTGTTGCTGGGGATGACAATGGTAGGGGGCAGGGCAAAGCCGCAGAAACGACCTGCAGCCAATGAGGAACAACCAAAAACACAGGAAGTGTGATATGAAGGTGGAAATGCAGTCTAATCTATAGTATAATGCAAGAACTCTGTGTGTCTGAGCAAATTTTAAAGTGGGATTGTAGGCCAACAACAATGAGCTCAATGCTGCAGAGTGAAAAGCTGTCCTTCTTCAGGTGTTTATCTCACAAGGACATGCAGTACTGCGTTGGACTCTGAATAAAGGACATTCATCAGCCACATGTTGAGCCCCAGCCCATTCTCACCTGATACTGGCACCCAGTAGGAGACGTCCCTGAAGGAACTCAGCTGTTTCAACAACTTGTTTCAACCCAATTCTGAGAAATTCACACTGGCTTTGGCTTCTCAGTACTGCTGTTCAATGATAGGAATTCCAGACTACTCTAAGTGGTTACAGTACAGATTAATAATGAATGTTATTAATGTAAAAAGTGCTTTTGTGAGAGCTCGAAAGGACTAATAACAACATAAGAAATGGTGTGCTGTGATGACTGTAGTGGGCAGCTCTGTTCTGGCCATGAGGTTCTCTATGATCAAACTGATTACTCTATAAATGTTTTTTTTATCCATTCACTGTTTAGAAATGTTTCATCAAAGCCTCTGGTCTGCACAGACAGAGACACAATGACAACAGAAGTTTACAGGAGTATATTATAAACATTTAATTATTCTGGCCTGACCACCTGTTGAAACACAGCCCATTCTCACATGAGGTCTACTTGATCTGTATTTGAATGCACCCCAGGTTGTTATCACCGTGTTGATATTGTGCCAGATGGGCTTTATATAGAGGAGACAGAGGCGCACACGGGCATCCTGGGCTCACGACTGGAGATCGTCCTGACAACATACAGGTAAGGTGTTTCACCCCAACCCTCCTACTTGACATGACTGAAGTGTCAGTGTGGAAAGCTCTTCATCATGTCCCCCAATACCGTCCCTGGGCGCTGCTGTTGGGTGATTACACCTGGCTGGCATATGGCTGCTGTTGGGTGATTACACCTGGTTTGCATGAGGCGTTACAATTGATCCCAAATGTGTTTGATGGTGTTTGTCTATATTATTGTTGCTTGCTTTCCTCCAGGTAGACTCTGGTACTTTTGAGGCTCATGTTGTTTTGTTGTAACTTGTTTAACTACATGCTCTTATGGTTCTTCCCATTGGCACTTATTTGCTTTTCACAATGTATGCTTCATATTTTGGCTACCATCAATGTTTTTGTGGCTATCTCGTTGTCTATGATAATTGACCTATGCACTTTTGTAAAGCTCTCTCTTGGAAGTCGCTTTGGATAAAAGCATCTGCTAAATGAATAAATGTAAATGTAATGTAAATGTTTAGGACAGGGATCTGTGCAGGCCAGTCAAGTGTTTCCACACTAAACTCAACAAAACATTTCTCTAGTGTACATTCTGTCTCTCTGTCTCTGAGCAGCGAGCCAGTCCTCAAAGCATCGAGCCAGTCCTCTGACCAGTGAGCCAGTCTTCTAAGCATCGAGCCGGTCCTCTAAGCATCGAGCCAGTCCTCTAAGCATCATGGCTTCCTCTTTCACCCTGGGTGTGTTCCTCCTCTCTGCCCTGGCCACCGTCCACTGCGGCACGGTCAAAGTCTGGGGCCTGAGAGGATCGGGGCTCAATGGAGACGCTGCCGGCAACCAGCCTGACTGCTACGTGAGGGTGTGGTGTGCAGGCCGGGATGGTGGCCAGACCTACATCATCGACAACAACCGTAACCCCTCCTGGAGCAGCGTGTTCACCTTCACTGATGTGGCAGAGTCAGCTGCTAGTCTGAAATTGGAGTTGTGGGATAAAGACCTCAAGTACAACGACCACTTAGGCACCTGCTCCCATTCCATCAGCCATGGAAGCCACTGGGGGCAGTGTTCCATGAAGAAGGGAAGCTTGTCCTACTCTTACAGCTTCGAGTAGCAGCTGACAGGCCATAGGAAGGTCTTCTCATCCTGTGTGTTTATTGGTATCAGGTTTTCATGTTAAGAGCCCCTGTTTAGTCCTGGCTGACTCCCAGCATCACCTGTTTACTGTGCCACCCTGGGCCCTACATTACCAATAAAGATCTTCTGCTGCTACAGAACTCTGTTTGTCTTTCAATAGCCTATGTGTGTGTGAAATCTCGTGAACCAGGTACTGTAGGAAGTTGAAAGGTGGCAGGTGTGTGGCTCAATTCACAAGGACGTACAATGAAGCGAGGGAAGTACAGTGCCCTCCAAAAGTATTGGAACAGTGAGGCGAATTCCTTTATTTTTGCTGTAGACTGAAAACATTTGGGCTTGACATCAAATAATGAACGTGAGACCAGAGATCAACGTTTCAGCTTTTATTTCCAGGTATTTACATCAGGATCTGATGCACAACTAAGAAAATATCACATTTTGTTTGAATCCACCCATTTGTCATGTGAGCAAAAGTATTGGAACAGATATACTTAAAACATATTTAAGTGAATAAGACTTAATATTTAGTTGCAAATCCTTTGCTTTCAATAACTGCAGCAAGTCTGTGACCCATTGACGTCACCAAACTTTTGCATTCTTCCTTTTTGATGCTTTCTTAGGCTTTCACTGCAGCCTCTTTCAGTTGTTGTTTGTTTTGTGGGGTTCCTCCCTTCAGTCTCCTCTTAAGCAGGTAAAATGCATGCTCTATAGGGTTTAAGTCTGGAGATTGACTTGGCCAGTCTAATACCTTCCATTTCTTGCCCCTGATGAACTCCTTTGTTGTTTTGGCAGTGTGTTTTGGGTCGTTATCTTGCTGCATGATGAAGGCTCTGCCAATCAGTTTGGTTGCATCTTTCCTTAAATTGGCAGACAAAATGTTTCTGTAGACTTCCGAGTTCATTTTGCTGCTGCCATCATGTGTTACATCCTCAATGAAGATTAATGAGCCCGTCCCAGAAGAAGCCATGCAAGCCCAAGCCATGACATTACCTCCACCGTGTTTCACAGATGAGCTTGTGTGTTTGGGATCATGAGCAGTTCCTTTCTTTCTCCAAACTTTAGCCTTTCCATCACTTTGGTAAAAGTTAATCTTTGTCTCATCAGTCCATAAAACTTTGTCCCAGAATTTTTGAGGTTCATCTCTGTACTTTTTGGCAAATTCCAGCCTGGCCTTCCTATTCTTCTTGCTAATGAGTGGTTTGCATCTTCTGGTGTAGCCCTTGTACTTTTGTTCATGAAGTCTTCTGCGAACAGTAGATAGTGATACCTTCACTCCTGCCATCTGGAGGTTGTTGCTGATCTCACTAACAGTTGTTTTAGGGTCTTTCTTTACAGCTCTCACAATGTTTCTGTCATCAACTGCTGATGTTTTCCTTGGTCTACCTGTTCGACGTCTGTTACTTAGTACACCAGTAGTTTTCTTCTTCTTCAGGACATTCCAAATGGTTGTACTGGCTATGGCCAATGTTTCTGCAATGGCTCTGATTGATTTTCCATCTTCTCTAAGACTCACAATTGCTTGTTTTTCACCCAAAGACAGCGCTCCGGTTTTCATGTTGTTTTCACCTCTGAATACAGTCTGCATAGACAAAACCTATCTTACCCAATCTGAACCTGAGTGTAGACATTCAGTGGTATTTATTGATTGAATAATGTATGTAATAGGACACACCTGGGCAACAAAACACACCTGTCAGTCATATGTTCCAATACTTTTGCTCACGTGACAAATGGGTGGGTTCGAACAAAAAGGTGATATTTTCTAATTTGTGCATCAGATCCTGATGTAAATACCTGGAAATAAAAGCTGAAACGTTGATCTCTGGTTTCACATTCATCGTTTGATGTCAAGCCCAAATGTTTTCAGTCTACAGCAAAAATAAAGGAATTGGCCTCACTGTTCCAATACTTTTGGAGGGCACTGTATATCTGAGGCGATCCAACAGATGCAGTCGGGGTCTTAGAGGTGGTGTGAGCCTGCTGCCCAGTCTGGTGGTGCTACAGGAGCTGCAGTGGGTGCAGGAGGACAACACTGGGCACTAGCTATCGTTACAGCAATTTGTGTGTGTCACTGACATCTTAAATCATCGACTGCATCACAGGCACTGAGCACTGGTTTTATATAATTGCTTTGACAAGCAATGTCACAGAGCACATTACAGATGCACCCATGACCCAACCTAAAGGACAAAAGTATTCTGCTGTAGAAAGAGAGAATATAATTAAAATAGGTGGTAGATGTTTAATCTAAAACGCGATGCCTGGAACAGCTTAGAGAACACCCCCCCCCCCACACAGACATTAAATACACACACACACACACACACACACAAACACACACACACACATAGACATAGCTTTCACTAAAAACAAGAAGACACCTCTTGACCCCTCACCTCTTGACCCCTCACCTCTTGACCCCTCACCTCTGGACCCCTCAGGGGGATGTGGATCCTCCAGGTGCAGGTGGCCTGGCTGGGGTAGTCCTGGGGCCAGCCAGGAGACACCAGAGTCCCCTGCTCACTGCTGGAGGAGGCCCCACACGGAGCTGGGGGGTGGAGGGAGGAGGAGGAGAGAAGGAGAAAGGAGGAAGGAGAGAGATGTGGAGGGAGGGGGATGAGAGAAGGGGGAAGGAGAGAGATGTGGAGGGAGGGGGGATGGAGGGAGGGGGACGCAGGGAGGGGGATGGAGGGAGGGAGGGGGATGAGAGAAGGGGGAAGGAGGAAGTAGAGAGATGTGGAGGGAGGGGGATGGACGGAAGGGGACGCAGGGAGGGGGATGGAGGGAGGGGGATGGAGGGAGGGGGATGGAGGGAGGAGAGAGATGTGGAGGGAGGGGGATGGAGGGAGGGGGGATGGAGGGAGGAGAGAGATGTGGAGGGAGGGGGATGGAGGGAGGGGGATGGAGGGACAGTGCTTGTATGAGGAAAGAGCAACCAAATCTTCAACACCAATTTCTACCAGCTACCCCTCACCACCACCCCTTTAGCCTCCCCCCATAGCCTCCCCCCCTTTAGCCTCCCCCTTTAGCCTCCCCCATAGCCTCCCCCCATAGCCTCCCCCCTTTAGCCTCCCCCATAGCCTCCCCCCATAGCCTCCCCCCTTTAGCCTCCCCCATAGCCTCCCCCATAGCCTCCCCCCATAGCCTCCCCCCTTTAGCCTCCCCCTTTAGCCTCCCCCCTTTAGCCTCCCTCTTTAGCCTCCACCCTTTAGCCTCCCCCTTTAGCCTCCCCCCTTTAGCCTCCCCCCTTTAGCCTCCCCCATAGCCTCCCCCCCTTTAGCCTCCCCCTTTAGCCTCCCCCTTTAGCCTCCCCTATAGCCTCCCCCCTTTAGCCTCCCCCTTTAGCCTCCCCCTTTAGCCTCCCCCCTTTAGCCTCCCCCATAGCCTCCCCCCTTTAGCCTCCCCCTTTAGCCTCCCCCTTTAGCCTCCCCCATATCCTCCCCCCATAGCCTCCCCCCTTTAGCCTCCCCCATAGCCTCCCCCCATAGCCTCCCCCATAGCCTCCCCCCATAGCCTCCCCCCCTTTAGCCTCCCCCTTTAGCCTCCCCCCTTTAGCCTCCCTCTTTAGCCTCCACCCTTTAGCCTCCCCCCTTTAGCCTCCCCCCTTTAGCCTCCCCCCTTTAGCCTCCCTCTTTAGCCTCCCCCTTAGCCTCCCTCTTTAGCCTCCCCCCTTTAGCCTCCCCCCCTTTAGCCTCCCCCCTTTAGCCTCCCTCTTTAGCCTCCCTCCCCCTTAGCCTCCGCCCTTTAGCCTCCCTCTTTAGCCTCCCCCCTTTAGCCTCCCTCTTTAGCCTCCCCCATAGCCTCCCCCCTCTTCCTCCCTCCTCCCCTCCTCACCCTCGCTGGGGGTCCACAGCGCTCCAGGTTGCAGTGAAGCCCGTGTCCACCACCCTGCTGTTGGAGACAAAGCTGACGCTCATCCTCTCCCCATCACTCACCAGCTCCAGAGGGGGCTCCTGGCTGCAGTGGGTACCTGGGGGGAGGGGGGAGAGGAGGGGGGAGAGGAGGTGGAGGGGTGGTAGAGGAGGGGTAAAGAGGAGGGGGGGGAAGGGGAGGTGGAGGGGTAGGAGAGGAGGGGGTAAGAGGAGGGGGAGGGGAGGTGGAGGGGTAGGAGAGGAGGGGTAAGAGAAGGGGGAGAGGAGGTGGAGGGGTAGGAGAGGGAGGGGTAAGAGGAGGGGGGAGGGGAGGTGGAGGGGTAGGAGAGGAGGGGTAAGAGGAGGGGGAGAGGAGGTGGAGGGGTAGGAGAGGAGGGGTAAGAGGAGGGGGGAGGGGAGGTGGAGGGGTAGGAGAGGAGGGGTAAGAGGAGGGGGAGGGGTAGGAGAGGAGGGGTAAGGAGAGGGGGGAGAGGAGGTGGAGGGGTAGGAGAGGAGGGGTAAGAGGAGGGGGGAGGGGAGGTGGAGGGGTAGGAGAGGAGGGGTAAGAGGAGGGGGAGGGGTAGGAGAGGAGGGGTAAGAGGAGGTGGGAGGGGAGGTGGAGGGGTAGGAGAGGAGGGCGGGGAGGGGGGCGGAAACATGTATATTTTGGGAAAGATATACACATATATATCATACAATATATGAAATATATAAAATAAAATATTTGCTTCAGCAGCCATAAAAATAAAAAAAATCTAACTTTTTCTGGGTAAAACTTTTTTCAACCTTAAAACAACAACTTTAGCAACTTTTGATTATTGTAATTTTTCACCTTTCAAAACCTCTTTTTCATATCTAAGAAAATAAAAATAATTATTTATTACGTTTGTGAGTCTGTCCACAAAGGTGGACAGAGTGAGAGGGAAGATTTCGAGATCATTTGACTCCCCGCTCTTTTTCACCCTCCCCTCCAACCCCAGTCCTCCCCCCTTCCCCTCCCCTCTCACCGGTCTCTCCCCCCTCTCCCCCTCCCCTCCCACTGGTCTCTCCCCCCCTCTCCCCCTCCCCCCCTCCCCCCTCTCCCCTCCCCCCCTGTCCCCCTCCCCCCTCTCACCGGTCTCTCCCCCCCCTGTTCCCCTCCCCTCTCCCCCTCCCCCTCTCCCCCTCCCCTCCCCACTGGTCTCTCCCCCCTGTCCCCCCTCCCCCTCTCCCCTCCCCCTGTCCCCACCCCTCCCCCCTGTCCCCCTCCCCCTCCCCCTCCCCTTCCCCCCCCTGTCCCCTCCCCCCCTCTCCCCCTCTCCCCCTCCTCCCCCTCTCCCCTCTCCCCTCTCCCCCTCTCCCCTCTCCCCTCTCCCCTCCCCCTGTCCCCCTCCCCTCTCCCCCTCCCCTCCCCCTCTCCCCTCTCCCCTCTCCCCTCTCCCTCTCCCCTCTCCCTCTCCCCTCTCCCCTCTCCCCTCCCCTCCCACTGGTCTCTCCCCCTGTCCTCTCCCCTCCCCCCTCCCCCTCCTCCCCTCCCCCCTCCCCCCCCTCCCCTCCCCCCTCCCCCTCCCCCCTCACCCCCCTCCCTCTCACCGGTCTCCTCCCCTCCCCTCTCCCCTCCCCCTCTCCCCTCCCCCCTATCCCCCTCCCCTCCCACTGCTCTCCCTCTCCTCCCCCTCTCCCTCTCCCCTCCCCCCCTCTCCCCTCCCCTCCCACTGGTCACTCCCCCCTCTCCCCTCCCCTCCCCCTCCCCCTGTCCCCTCCCCCTGTCCCCTCCCCTCTCACCGGTCTCGTCCCCCCAGCCCGAGGCGTAGCAGGTGGTCCCCCCCAGGCAGCACCTCCTCCAGGGGGGGCAGGCAGGCGAAGGCGACCCTCCCCGCTGGTCTCCACCTCCCCGTCCAGCCGGACCAGGGCGATGTCGTACCCTACCACGCTGGGCACGGCCGGGTTAGCGGAAGGCCTCGTGCCGCACGATGGAGCGCACGGAGAAGCAGCGCTCTGACGCCTCGGAGAACGTCAGGTTGTGTTTTCCCAGACACATGCGCCAGCGCTGGAGCTCATCTGCATAGCTGGGGGAGGAGGGGAGGGGGGGAGGAGAGGGGGGGAGGAGGAGGGGAGGGGAGGGGGGAGAGGAGGGGAGGAGGGAGGGGTGGGAGGACGGAAGGGGGGGGGGGAGGGGAAGGGGGGGGGAGAGGAGGGGAGGGAGGGGGAGAGGAGAGGAGGGGAGAGAGGAGAGAGGGGGGGAGAGGAGGAAAGGGAGGGGGGAGAGGAGAGGAGGGGAGAGAGGAGGGAGGGTCCAGGAGGTTTCATGGTAAGAGCTAACCCTAACCCTATCCCTATGGATTTGTTCAGGCCCTGCAGATAAGGTTAAACAAAACCAAAGGCACAGCCTATGATGTGTATATCTTTACATAGAAAACACTTGTGATAAATTTGATTTTCTTTTGTTGTTGTTGTTAGGTTACTGAGGCCGTTTACTTGATGAAGCAGTGAGCTGCAGTCATCACCCAGTTCTTATGGATCAGAGTTCCTCCACAGATGTGAGAGAAGCTGGGCTCAGGTCTGCTGGGGGGGCCAAACCTGCCACACACCACACACACACACACGCACACACGCAAACACACATCCACGCACACACACACACGTGACAACGCACAGACAGGAAGATGAGACAACAGCAGTGGTTGTTAGGAGGAAAGATGAGCTCTCATCAGGGACTCATCTCCTTTTATTAGCAGTCTGAGAGACAGTAATTACATTCACCTGACAGAACAACTCCTTACACCAGACAAGACCACCAGGGAGACAGAACAGGAGAGATGGAGAGAGGGAGGGGGGGAGAGATGGAGAGAGATGGAGAGAGAAAGGGAGGGGGGAGAGATGGAGAGAGATGGGAGAGAGGGAGGGGGAGAGATGGAGAGAGATGGAGAGAGAAAGGGAGGGGGAGAGATGGAGAGAGATGGAGAGAGAGAGGGAGGGGGGGAAGGGTGGAGAGAGATGGAACAGAGAGAGAGGGGAGCGATGGAGGAGATACAGAGAGGTAAAAGGAGAGGAGAGGGATGAGAGACTGATGATTGGCTGGGCTAGAATGAGTTGGTATTTCATATCCCTGGGTGTGAGTGAGAGATGGGGCTACTAAGTCAGCTTGCTGTTCCTTCATCCTAACTCATCTGGGATTGACTTCCCTGCATGTTCTTCGCTGAAGGGCCATTCTTCTTCATGAAGAAGAAGTCTATGTGTGTGTGCGTGTGCGTGTGCGCGTGCGCGGTGCGTGTGCGCGCGTGCGTGCGTGTGTGCGTGCGCGTGTCTCACCTGCATGGACACCTGCCAGGGCCAGGAGTGAGGCGTGGCTGGTTGTCCGTTAACGATCTTGGAGGTGACCAGGGGAGGGACAGCTGGGCGACCACAGGTGTCCACTGGCCAGTCTGAAGACACACGGTTATCCTTCAGGTCTTTATCCTCCATCACCAATAACTTCAACTCACTCAATACATTTTAGATTATTATTTTGATAGTGTTTTGAATTCATATTTATTTAATTTTAGAAGCTCCTTCTAAAATTAAATAAATATGAATTCAAAACAACACCTGCTACATATTTCCTACAAATGTGTTTCTGTCCCAATGACAAGCAATGGACAGTTTGGACACCGAGTGATGTCATCAACAAGCGCCCAGATCTGTTCCAGGGGGACATTTCACTGAGTCATCACAGCTGAATACAGCTGGCCCTGGTGCCTGTCACCCTGCGAGAAACACACTGCAGCTCTCGCTGTCGCTCTCGCTCTGTCTCTCTCTCTCGGTCTCTCTGTCTCTCTCTCTCTCTCTCTCTCTCTGTCTCTGTCTCTCTCTCTATCACACACAGGGGCACCTCTGCAGCAGCACTAGCTCATCTATTAAACTATTTCAGCTACTGGCTTGGCAGAGACCTGGCCAGCTGGGAGAGAGGAGAGAGAGAAAGAGAAGAGAGAGAGAGAGGGCAGAGAGAAGGAACAGAGAGAGAGGAGGAGAGAGAGAGGAAGAGAGAGTGCAGAGAGAGGAGAGGGAAAGAGGGGAGGAGAGAGAGCAGAGAGAGAACAGAGAGAGAGGAGGAGAGAGAGCAGAGAGAGGAGAGGGAAAGAGAGGAGGAGAGAGAGCGAAGAGAGATAATGTTCAGAGAGAAAAAAAAAACCCAGGGAGAGAGCCTTTGTTGTGAGAGTATGTACGTGCCTACGGGGATGTTGTCCCAGGGGTTGGGGGGGGGTGGGGGGCTCCGTGGGGAGCGGGAGGGCGGGGTTGGAGGACCAGACTGCCCGGAAGCCCCGCCCCTCCATGAAGAGGTCAGCGCTGAAGCGCAGCACCAGCCGGCTGCCCCGTGTCTGGACGGGGCTGGGCAGGGCGGCGCCACACCACGGACCTGAAAAGCAAAACAAATGCACCCTCACAGTGTCAGAACGGAAGGGCATCAGAATGAAACTAATGAATATATGGTGGATACATCACATGGGTTATAATAAAATACAACTATATTTTCCATTACAGATATATATTTTTGGGGCATTCTTACATTTACAAAAATGGATTACAAATGTAAACAACTTTCAAGTTTTCCTTAAAACACTGAATTAATCTATTATAATGCACAACGCATAACTTAACTATAAAACAGTATACCGAAAATGTAACTTCCTTTCCTCTTAGAGTAGACGTCAGTGAGAGCACTGTCATGTGGGAGGTGAGTTAGAGTTAGATGGTGGGGGAGGTGAGTTAGAGTTAGATGGTGGGGGAGGTGAGTTAGAGTTAGATGGTGGGGGAGGTGAGTTAGAGTTAGATGGTGTGGGAGGTGAGTTAGAGTTAGATGATGGGGGAGGTGAGTTAGAGTTAGATGGTGGGGGAGGTGAGTTAGAGTTAGATGGTGGGGGAGGTGAGTTAGAGTTAGATGGTGGGGGAGGTGAGTTAGAGTTAGATGGTGTGGGAGGTGAGCTAGAGTTAGATGGTGTGGGAGGTGAGTTAGAGTTAGATGATGGGGGAGGTGAGTTAGAGTTAGATGGTGGGGGAGGTGAGTTAGAGTTAGATGGTGGGAGAGGTGAGTTAGAGTTAGATGGTGTGGGAGGTGAGTTAGAGTTAGATGATGGGGGAGGTGAGTTAGAGTTAGATGGTGGGGGAGGTGAGTTAGAGTTAGATGGTGGGGGAGGTGAGTTAGAGTTAGATGGTGGTGGAGGTCAGTTAGAGTTAGATGGTGTGGGAGGTGAGCTAGAGTTAGATGGTGGGGGAGGTGAGTTAGATGGTGTGGGAGGTGAGTTAGATGGTGTGGGAGGTGAGTTAGAGTTAGATGATGGGGGAGGTGAGTTAGAGTTAGATGGTGGGGGAGGTGAGTTAGAGTTAGATGGTGGGGGAGGTGAGTTAGAGTTAGATGGTGTGGGAGGTGAGTTAGAGTTAGATGATGGGGGAGGTGAGTTAGAGTTAGATGGTGGGGGAGGTGAGTTAGAGTTAGATGGTGGGGGAGGTGAGTTAGAGTTAGATGGTGGGGGAGGTGAGTTAGAGTTAGATGGTGGGGGAGGTGAGTTAGAGTTAGATGGTGGGGGAGGTGAGTTAGAGTTAGATGGTGTGGGAGGTGAGTTAGAGTTAGATGGTGGGGGAGGTGAGTTAGAGTTAGATGGTGGGGGAGGTGAGTTAGAGTTAGATGGTGTGGGAGGTGAGTTAGAGTTAGATGGTGGGGGAGGTGAGCTAGAGTTAGATGGTGGGGGAGGTGAGTTAGAGTTAGATGTTGGGGGAGGTGAGTTAGAGTTAGATGGTGGGGGAGGTGAGTTAGATGGTGTGGGAGGTGAGTTAGAGTTAGATGGTGGGGGAGGTGAGTTAGAGTTAGATGGTGTAGGAGGTGAGTTAGAGTTAGATGGTGTGGGAGGTGAGTTAGAGTTAGATGGTGGGGGAGGTGAGTTAGAGTTAGATGGTGTGGGAGGTGAGCTAGAGTTAGATGGTGGGGGAGGTGAGTTAGAGTTAGATGGTGGGGGAGGTGAGTTAGATGGTGTGGGAGGTGAGTTAGAGTTAGATGGTGGGGGAGGTGAGTTAGAGTTAGATGGTGTAGGAGGTGAGTTAGAGTTAGATGGTGTGGGAGGTGAGTTAGAGTTAGATGGTGGGGGAGGTGAGTTAGAGTTAGATGTTGGGGGAGGTTAGTTAGATGGTGTGGGAGGTGAGTTAGAGTTAGATGGTGGAGGAGGTGAGTTAGAGTTAGATGGTGGGGGAGGTGAGCTTCTCACCGTGTTTGATGAGGGAGGCGTCCAGGACATCATAGGCCACCAGGCTGTCCAGACACCTGGAGGAGAGGAGGTCCTTGGCCTCCAGGTCAAAGTGTGTGAAGGTCAAAGAGATGTTCCTCCCTGGGGGGGCCTCCAGGACCCACATACACTCTCTGCTGGCTGGGTAGCTGTGGGGCCACCTGGGGGACTTGATGACCCCGGTGTCTTCACCAAACACCCCCCCACACCCCTGGATCTCTGCAGGGTACATGGGTGTGTGTGTGTGAGTCAATTATATAAATACATACTGTCCATGCATGTAGCTGTGGCTTGTTATGGTTTGTGAAAATACCTCAAACACACCTGCCCCCCTATTTTGACGATCTGAAACGCAAGTATCAAAACGCAGAGCGCAAGCAACTTTGTGGGCGGGACTTCAGCTTGGTTGTTATTTTGTCGGCGGATAAATAACTTTGCGCCTGGCGCAAATCTAAAAAGGGTTGGTCTGAAATAGCTACATTAATAATGGGTGTGGTGTGGGCGTAACGTGCAATAAACCAATCAGAGCATCATCTCACATTCCCTTTAAGAGCAGCGCTTCTTCTATGGCAAATTGCTATTATAACGGCGGATTTGCCAGGCGCACGCCAGCGGTTCACAGCCGAGGAGACCGACATTCTCGTCAGGGCCGTAAAAGATAGAGAAGTGACATTGCATGGGAAAGGCAGAGCAGTTTTCTCAATGCACTAAGTTGCCCACTCATGCTGCTCATTCAAATTATTATTCTTATTTTTACATATAGGCTATTAAATTGTTTTCATTGTTATATTTTTTAATACTTTAGTTCTTAGAATTAGTTTAACTAATGTACTTTTGTACTTAATTTATACCCGTATATGTTTATTGTTTGCACCTTCCTGCCACAGTAAATTGCGTATTTTTGTAACATAGGCTACATGGCGAATAAACCGAATTCTGATTCTGATGGGCATGGGAGATGAAACCTAACCAAATTAGCTTCAGTTAAACAGTCATGGGAGGAAATTGCCACAGTTGTTACAAATCAAGTTCACATACATAGACATTTCTTATGAAAATCTTTTTATAATCATTGAAGAAATGTAACACGCCATAAATCAAAACAATGTAAAGTAGCTTCGAAGATAGAAGACCCTGGCCTTGCCAGCAGTGGCCATGGACCAAGCTTGCGCCCTTAAAATAGCATCTCAATAATGCGCCATTGACTTTAGACCACGTTTTTCTTGGTCAGTAGCGGAATTGTTTTTCGGAAACTGCAAGATAGCACCAGGGAACGTTTGCGCCAGAACACGCCTCCTTTTTCGCTGAACCGCACACGGGAGCGCAAAGTCATTTCGACGTGAGTCTGTGGAGGGAAAAGTCGGCTTTGCGTCGAGTGCAAACTAGGAATAACACTTGCGTCGTTGACTAAGTCAATTGCGCTGGGTGCAAGATTGGGCCCCTGGTGTTTAATAAACAATACTGACTAACATAGCTACAGTGCTCTGACAAGTTCAAATACAGGTTTGAGCAAGAAGAGAAAGGTAAAAAGAGAGAGATGGAGGAATGTAAAGAGAGAGAGAGAGAGAGAGAGAGAGGGGAGAGAGAGAGAGAGAGAGAGAGAGATGGAGGAATGTAGAGACAGAGAGATGGAGGAATGAAGAGAGAGAGAGAGGAATGTAGAGAGAGGAATTGGAGGAATGTCCTCAAGGATAAAAGCACACTGCGTCTCAGTGACAAACGATGCTTGCGGTGCTGTGGCTCCTGGGTCGATGAGCCCCTCCCTCCCTCTCTCCCTCCCCCCTCTACCCTCTCTCCCTCCTGCCTACCCCCTCTATCGCCTCCTCCTCCCCCTCTCTTCCCTCCTCCTCCCCCTCTCTCCCCTCCTCCTCCCCCTCCCTCCCTCCCTCCCTCCCTCCCTCCCTCCCACCAACCGAAGACAGAACATCTACCACCCTCCAAGCCCAAACCAGGAATCTTTGTTTATAACTCTTTTTGATGTGTCTCCCACACGGCTTTCTGCCGTGTTGCGGTTGCTGTCCACAAGGAGGGAACTCTAGTGGAGGGTATTTTCTTCATGGATGCACATTAAGGAGAAGGTAAATCGTATAAACCAATAAGGGTGGGATATCTCACATGGTTTCTAACCGCAGTATTTAGTTGTGTGTATATGTGTGTGTGTGTATATGTGTATATGTGTGTGTGTGTGTATATGTGTGTGTGTATATGTGTGTGTGTGTGTATAGGTGTATATGTGTGTGTGTATATGTGTGTGTGTATGAGTGTGTGTACCTGCTGCGTCCTCAGGGTGCACAGCCTCCCAGCGCGCCAGGAAGCCCTGGTCAGACAGCCGTCCGTCAGACAGGAAGCTGACAGACATGCTTCTCTCACTGCTGACCAGCACCGGGGGCAGGAGGAACCCACAGAACACCCCTGGGGAGGGAGGGAGGGAGGGAAGGGGGGGGGGGGGAAGGGGGGAGGGAGGGAGGGAAGGGTGGGGGGTAGTACATCGAATATCGTAAAAATGTGGACAATATCAAGCTATCAAATGTTTGTATATATTGCACAGCCTTAATACACACATACACACACACGTGGACATGGTTCTGGGGCTCAGTGAGACATGACTAGATGATGGCAGATGACACCTACCCAGGGTCTGCAGGCTGTCAGAGATGAGGAGTCGGTCGTCCTTGCACTGCCCAGCCTCTCCTGCCACGGCCATGCTGGTGACCTGCAGCTTGACCAGGGATCCTGGGGGCACGGAGATGTCCCAGGAGCAGTTCAGCCCTCCAGGGTAGGGAGCAGGGAATCCCAGGGACTGGATCTCTCCCTTACGACCCTGGAGAACGCCCGGCCCTCCACAGCCAGACTCTGGAGAAAGAGGGGGGGGGGGGGAGGGAGGGAGGAATTGGGCTCCCCACAGAAAGTCAATACTAGACCAGAAATTGCAGCTTTTTAATTCCTAAAATCACCAAGTACACATCACTCGATTTCAATTTAGGACCAACAACTGTCTCTTGGGGCACCTGTTCAATGATGTGACCTTACCGACGGGTGGTGTGGTTGATGGTTTAGGTGTGGTTGATGGTGGAGGTGTGGTTGATGGTTTAGGTGTGGTTGATGGTTTAGGTGTGGTTGGTGGTTTAGGTGTGGTTGGGACCACGACAGGAGGCAGGCTGGTCTTGGTGTAGGTGGCGCTGAACCCTCTGGAGGTGAGCGTGGCGTCGGACTTGAACCGGACGACCATGGAGCCTCCACTGGACTCCAGCACTTCCGGCAACGAGCCGCCGCAGAAACGCCCTGCAGGACCAGACGCTTTACTGAACAGAAACACCCTGCAGGACCAGACGCTTTACTGAACAGAAACACCCTGCAGGACCAGACGCTTTACTGAACAGAAACACCCTGCAGGACCAGACGCTTTACTGAACAGAAACACCCTGCAGGACCAGACGCTTTACTGAACAGAAACACCCTGCAGGACCAGAGGCTTTACTGAACAGAAACACCCTGCAGGACCAGACGCTTTACTGAACAGAAACACCCTGCAGGACCAGACGCTTTACTGAACAGAAACACCCTGCAGGACCAGACGCTTTACTGAACAGAAACACCCTGCAGGACCAGACGCTTTACTGAACATAAAAACCCTGCAGGACCAGACGCTTTACTGAACAGAAACACCCTGCAGGACCAGAGGCTTTACTGAACAGAAACACCCTGCAGGACCAGACGCTTTACTGAACAGAAACACCCTGCAGGACCAGACGCTTTACTGAACAGAAACACCCTGCAGGACCAGACGCTTTACTGAACAGAAACACCCTGCAGGACCAGACGCTTTACTGAACATAAAAACCCTGCAGGACCAGACGCTTTACTGAACAGAAACACCCTGCAGGACCAGAGGCTTTACTGAACAGAAACACCCTGCAGGACCAGACGCTTTACTGAACAGAGAGACCCTGCAGGACCAGACGCTTTACTGAACAGAAACACCCTGCAGGACCAGACGCTTTACTGAACAGAAACACCCTGCAGGACCAGACGCTTTACTGAACATAAAAACCCTGCAGGACCAGACGCTTTACTGAACAGAAACACCCTGCAGGACCAGAGGCTTTACTGAACAGAAACACCCTGCAGGACCAGACGCTTTACTGAACAGAGAGACCCTGCAGGACCAGACGCTTTACTGAACAGAAACACCTTGCAGGACCAGACGCTTTACTGAACAGAAACACCCTGCAGGACCAGACGCTTTACTGAACAGAAACACCCTGCAGGACCAGATGCTTTACTGAACAGAAACACCCTGCAGGACCAGACGCTTTACTGAACAGAAACACCTTGCAGGACCAGACGCTTTACTGAACAGAAACGCCCTGCAGGACCAGACGCTTTACTGAACAGAGAGACCCTGCAGGACCAGACGCTTTACTGAACAGAGAGACCCTGCAGGACCAGACGCTTTACTGAACATGCGACTCACGGACGCCGCTTCCTTCAGTAGCATGTGACAGGGTGAAGTGGGTGAAATGAACAGCTGGGTAAACAGTACTCATCCAAGCAGTGTGAGGGAGGGTCATGTGAGGCAGGTCATGTGAAGGAGGGTCATGTGAGGCAGGGTCATGTGAAGGAGGGTCATGTGAGGCAGGGTCATGTGAGGCAGGTCATGTTAGGCAGGGTCATGTGATGGAAGGTCATGTGAGGCAGGTCATGTGAAGGAGGGTCATGTGAGGCAGGGTCATGTGAGGGAGGGTCATGTGAGGCAGGGTCATGTGAGGCAGGGTCATGTGAGGGAAGGTCATATGAGGCAGGGTCATGTTAGGGAGGGTCATGTGAGACAGGGTCATGTGAGGCAGGGTCATGTGAGGCAGGGTCATGTGAGGCAGGGTCATGTGAGGGAAGGTCATATGAGGCAGGGTCATGTGAGGCAGGGTCATGTGAGGCAGGGTCATGTGAGGGAGGGTCATGTGAGGCAGGGTCATGTGAGACAGGGTCATGTGAGGCAGGGTCATGTGAGGCAGGGTCATGTGAGGGAAGGTCATGTGAGGCAGGGTCATGTGAGGCAGGGTCATGTGAGGCAGGGTCATGTGAGGCAAGGTCATGTGAGGGAGGGTCATGTGAGGCAGGGTCGTGTGAGGCAGGGTCATGTGAGGCAGGGTCATGTGAGGCAGGGTCATGTGAGGCAGGGTCATATGAGGCAGGGTCATGTGAGGCAGGGTCATGTGAGGCAGGGTCATGTGAGGGCGTACCCAGCAGGGGGGCACCGGGGGTGTGTCCGTCGTAGACGACCACGTGGTCTCCACACGCCTCGGGGATGAGGTCAAAGGAGGTGAACGTCAGACGCACCCTCTCTCCCCGCGCAGGCACACTGACCCTCCACTGACACACACACACAGAAACACACACACATGCAGGAACACACACACAGAAACACACACACACGCATGCAGGAACACACACACAGGAACACACACAAAAACATGTTTAGACCAACAAATGCCTTCACTTCACCTCTCCAAGTGGTTCAAAGGACTGGGCTTGACTGACACGTGTTAACCCATGCATGCAGATGGGATTCCAACGATTCGTTTATTGTTCATTCTGGTTTAAATGCAATGTTTTCCTTCAATGGAATACTTCAAAGGTGCTGAGAAAATGTCAGCAAAAACTATTTGAAATATTCAAGTTTCTATCGTTTAAAGGCTTCTTTGGTTAGGGTTAGGGTTAGGGTTAGGGTTAGTTAGTTGCTTCTTTGCAATTCTCCCTCTCCCTTCTTCTCAACTGTGTGTGTGTGTGTTCCTGCATGTGTGTGTGTTCCTGCATGTGTGTGTGTGTGTGTTCCTGCATGTGTGTGTGTGTTCCTGCGTGTGTGTGTGTGTTCCTGCATGTGTGTGTGTGTGTGTTCCTGCATGTGTGTGTGTGTGTGTGTGTGTTCCTGCATGTGTGTGTGTTCCTGCATGTGTGTGTGTGTGTGTGTTCCTGCATGTGTGTGTGTTCCTGCGTGTGTGTGTTCCTGCGTGTGTGTGTGTTCCTGCGTGTGTGTGTGTGTTCCTGCGTGTGTGTGTGTGTTCCTGCGTGTGTGTGTGGGTACCTGATACAGCGCTCCATTCTCGTAGTTCTGCTCTGGGTATCCAGGGGTCAGCAGATCCCCTCGGTCACCTTGGAGACTGCCTCCGGCCCCGGTTATATCTGTCACCGAGAAGGATGGAGCAATGGATGGAGCGATGGATGGAGCGATGGATGGAGCGATGGATGGAGCGATGGATGGAGGGAGAGAGGGAAATATGGAGGGCACTTCAACTTCACACACATCTCAAGGATATTTTCTGTTTCTGTTTCTGTCTCTCTCTGTCTCTCTCTCTGTCTCTCTCTCTGTCTCTCTCTCTGTCTCTCTCTGTCTCTCTCTCTGTCTCTCTCTCTCTCTCTGTCTCTCTCTGTCTCTCTCTCTGTCTCTCTCTCTGTCTCTCTCTCTGTCTCTCTCTCTGTATCTCTCTCTGTCTCTCTCTCTGTCTCTCTCTCTCTGTCTCTCTCTCTGTCTCTCTCTCTGTCTAACATCTCACACCATTTCCTCCAGTACTCATTGTAATGACAATGCTTTCTGTGCCATTGGCAGGACAGAGACACTGAGCAGGTGAGAGGCACCTTCTACCTGCTCTGTTGGGAAGTGACATGACACCCAGCCTAAATGGCGCACAACTGACCGACTTACTGCAGAGCCAAAATGGCGCAGCGTTTACCTGAGGCAGCACTGGGAGACACAGCTTTGAAATGGGCCCTGAAGCCCACATCTGTCTTCCTGTCGTTGGTGTCGAAGTAGATCGTCAGTCGGTTGCTCAGGGATACGACCGGCTTGGGTTTGGAGTATCCACAGAACTTCCCTAGGGAACAGATTGTAAAACACATCACATCACATCACATTCAACATCTCCATTCAACTAACCACACCCTGACCCCGCTCATTAGGTGCAGTCTCACCCATGATGCCCAGGTCGTCTCTCAGCGTGATGAAGTCTGCTGTGCACAGCTCACTATCCTCCAGGGAGAAGTCCTCGAACCACAGATGGATCACCTGCGACACACACACACACATACAAGCACACGCACAGGCACACACCACACACAGACGTGTTGACCTTTCCTTTCTTCACACAATGTCTGTGCCGCGGAGCAAGGGGGGGTTGGAGAATTGTGAGTGTGAAAAGGCAAGCGTGTTCCTGTGTGAGAGGGGGGCACTGGAGAGAGAGAGATGGAGAAAGGTGGAGAGAGAGGTGGGGGAGGGAGGGGAGGGAAGGAGGGAGCTTGGTGTGATGGAGGACTGGGCTCCTTTCTGTGAAGACTGAGTACCCTAGTCCTATCTCCTACACCCTAGTCCCATCTCCTACATCCTGGTCCCATCTCTTACATCCTAGTTCCTACCTTGGCAGGGTCCAAAGTGATGTGCCAGGAGCAGCTCTTGCCGTTGTCATAGCTACTGGGGTAGTTCAAGCTGCTGAACATCCCAGAGTCTCCAGTGAGCTCTCTGGGGCCCCCACACCCAGAGCCCACCCCATCTCCTGCAAACGCACACACACACACACACACACACAGTACAGGGGAAAAACAAGGCAGAAAGGAAATCCATGAGGAAGACACCTTGGCAACAGAACTGTTTATGTCAACAGTATTTTCCCTGGTGGATGTGGCAAGCATGCTGTATGCATGTATGTGCTGGGGAGTAGATGTGACTGAGGCAACAGCTGTGTTTAATGCTGCTTCTCTGGATGATTTGTCCAAGGCTGAGTAACCCTGTCCTCATGATCATGTTGTTATGGTTGTATTGAGCCTCACAGAGAGAAGCCTGCTCTCATGCATCCTCAGTAAGGGGGTTTCTGATACTGTAGGTTTGACGGTAACATAGCAATTAATCTACGCAAGTCATAATAAAGTGTGTTCATTTATCCGTGCCACACAGCAGCAACTTGTTTGCAGGTAAATGTTCAAAACACTGGCCTGCTCTACGTCACAAACCTGCGTGCCGTTACCTACGGTAGACAACTCTATTTTATCAATTTTTTGGACCAAATTCTGCAGTAGCAAAACACAAAAAAGTGGCTTTACGAACGGGGGCTTATTTACATTTATGCATTTAGCAGACGCTTTTATCTAAAGCGACTTCCAAGAGAGAGCTTTTCAAAGTGCATAGGTCAATGATCATAAACAACATGAACCTCAAAAGTGCAAGAGTGTACCTGTAGGAAAGCAAGCAACAATAATATAATTCACACCAAATTCATTCAGGACATCGGAAGCAGAGAGAGGACTCTTCCCTTGTCCGCAGCACGCTTTTGTTTTGAGTTGCGGCAAACTTTTGACTTCTGTTAATACACCCTTCAACACTGGTCACCATCATGAGGCGGCTATGCGTTGTGGTTGGCCGAAGTGACGGATTCGGGTTTTTCGTTTAGGGGGTCAGATGTCTGAGCGGTTAGGGAATCGGGCTATTTATCAGAAGGTTGCCGGTTCGATCCCGGCTGTGCAAAATTATGTGTCCTTGGGCAAGGCACTTCACCCTACTTGCCTCGGGGGGAATGTCCCTGTACTTACTGTAAGTCGCTCTGGATAAGAGTGTCTGCTGAATGACTAAATGTAAATGTTTGTTTTGCTTTAGGGGGCATATGCGCATATAAGAACACCCACTTATCTTCTGCTGCTGATAGGAGAGATAACAGCGAGCTTTGCCCCAGAGCCCAGAGCCAGAAAACACTGCAACCAATCAAAGTACATTCCTTTGATAGGAAAAAGATCCCTCATTATCCATTAGAGACTGATTTCATCCACCAAAGGTTGCCTTTCTGGTCTGTATCTAATCCCAAAAATGTATGGATTATAATAATTTTCTTTACAAAGCTAATATTGTCCTATGAAAGGACTTGCAGCAAATTTGACATTTTGCAAAAGGTGTAGGTGTTACCCTTCAGAGTGCCCGAAATACTAACCCCAAAACAAAGAGTAGATATTCACCATCAACAGTGGAGGTGTTCTTACCAGACAATCCGACCAGTGCAAACTCACCCACAGTGCTTGGTTCAGTCTTGTCTGTGAAGTAAATAACCACCAGACCGATGCAGGCTCCTGTCATGGCCACAAACAGAAACACCAGAATATTCTCCAGGGTGCTGAAACGCCGGGACCTGCTGTCGGACATCCTCTTCTGCAGATGTTCCTCATCCATGCTGCGTGTCGTCCACCACACACCAGGCAGAGTGAGGAGTGAGGAGGCTCTCTCATGCTCCCACAGCCTTGACGTCCATTATCGCTGTTCTTCTGACCTGTGACCTGTGATAGCTACACGTACCTTGGACTCGCCTGAACTGGACCTGAGAGACAAGGACTACGTTCTGACTGTACCTGAGAGACAAGGACTACGTTCTGACTGTACCTGAGAGACAAGGACTACATTCTGACTGTACCTGAGAGACAAGGACTACGTTCTGACTGTACCTGAGAGACAAGGACTATGTTCTGACTGTACAACTGTTTTCTGAGTGTTTGAGCTATTGGTTGTTGTGTTGGTTGTTACAGGGTGATAGGGAGTGCAATGTGTTTTTTTGACATGAAAAAAGAGAGTTTCCAAACCCCTTTGATGAAAAGAGATTGAAAACATGCAATTACAACTGTATTTACAGTCAAGTTACAGTGTTACGTATACACATTATAACTGACAAGTGGTAAGCTTCAGAGGAACTGTGGCATAAAACAAAATTAAAAAAGAATCAAACTGCAGTTCTGTTCTGATGCAGACGTGGAGGAAGAGGGTTCACAGCTTCAGTTTCAGCTCTTGCCTCCCAAATCCCATTTGAATCGTTTATCCCACAATCCCAGCAATTAAGCTGATAGGGTCCCTCACCCGAACCACTATCATCGTTGCCAAGATTCCCTAATTGACTGAAGTGTGTACCCCGCCCCCCTCTCTCTCTCCCTCTCTCACTCTCTCTCTGGGTAAAAACCTTTAATGTAGACTAAGTGGCGTAGCACTTAGCACAAGCGCTAGCACAGTTATTAGATTAAAGGAGAAAGGATGGATGGAGTCCCCCAGGGGAGAGGGAAAGAGGACAAGAGGGAGAGAGAGAGAGAGAGAGAGACAGAGAGAGACAGAGACAGAGGGAGAGAGACAGAGGGAGAGAGAGAGAGAGAGACAGAGAGAGACAGAGAGAGACAGAGACAGAGGGAGAGAGACAGAGGGAGAGAGACAGAGGGAGAGAGACAGAGGGAGAGAGAGAGAGACAGAGAGAGAGACAGAGAGAGACAGAGGGAGAGAGACAGAGGGAGAGAGACAGAGGGAGAGAGACAGAGGGAGACAGAGGGAGAGAGAGAGAGAGAGAGAGAGAGAGAGAGAGAGAGAGAGAGAGAGACAGAGGGAGAGAGACAGAGGGAGAGAGACAGAGGGAGAGAGACAGAGGGAGAGAGACAGAGGGAGAGAGACAGAGGGAGAGAGACAGAGGGAGAGAGAGAGAAAGGGTCTGTGTTCCATCAGTGCTGTGACTCATGAGATGCAGATCTCAGACCCCCTGGTGCTTGGCTGAGATGCTGCTCTGCTGCTCTGGGCAGTCACACTTGTCACCCTGCCTTGTGGCCATGGCCGTCACCGAGAAAAGAGTCTGTCAGCACTTCTCATATCTCAAAGCTGATAGTGGGGCCATTTATGACCAGAAACACCAGAAACATTAACCGAGGAAGAGTGTCAATCTTCTTGTGGACAAATCATATCAGCTATTATAAAATACAACATTTAAAAAAGATTCTCAGTCCTTCTGTTCTGAGTCATGAGGCCCCAGATGCAGCAGAAGCTGGTTAAACAACTCCAGCCACAACTTTACCCTGGTCTGGGAGACGGTCTGAGGACAGCAAAGCCCTCCTGCTAGTTTCAGTGTCTTTGTGTGTTCCATCCTTCAGTGCTTTAGTTGACTGTAACAATAACTCAATCCTTCAGTGCTTTAGTTGACTGTAACAATAACTCAATCCCTCAGTGCTTTAGTTGACTGTAACAATAACTCAATCCTTCAGTGCTTTAGTTGACTGTAACAATAACTCAATCCTTCAGTGCTTTAGTTGACTGTAACAATAACTCAATCCTTCAGTGCTTTAGTTGACTGTAACAATAACTCAATCCTTCAGTGCTTTAGTTGACTGTAACAATAACTCAATCCTTCAGTGCTTTAGTTGACTGTAACAATAACTCAATCCTTCAGTGCTTTAGTTGACTGTAACAATAACTCAATCCTTCAGTGCTTTAGTTGACTGTAACAATAACTCAATCCTTCAGTGCTTTAGTTGACTGTAACAATAACTCATAATGATAACGAGCAGGTGAGGAGTAATGACGGGATGAAAGGCGGACGAGAAGCGTGGTGATGGTTGCCACGGAGAACCGTTGATTGGTGTGACGTCTACGTGCCCTGCTAATCGTTCAGTCGGCAGTTTAGTGTTAGGGTCCTCTAACCTCACAACCTGCACCACAGTCTGACTCCACTAACCTGCTTGTTGGCACCCATCATATTGGTCATTACCCTGGGGTCTGCACACCACGTCATGAGAGAGGTTTCACAATCAACCAATCAGAAGGAAGGGTTGTCACCAGGACAAAAACCATCACTGGATCAGAGATCATTCTCTCATATCCGTTGACATTTAAGAATAGCGTAAAAAAACGTAATAATAGTAATTTTGTTACAAAGCCAGCTCTGAGGTCCTCCCTGTCACACCTCGGTTCTTCTACCTCAGAGCACATGACAACATCCGAGGACTGTTATTGGTCCTTTGGGTGAAGGAGGAAAGAAGGTGTCTCATTACTCCTCTCTGTCCCACGGGGACAGGAAGGTGTCTAATGAAGACAGCGTCAACGCATCTGAAAGGATCAGAAACCATAACCACAGCTGTCTGATCTCTTTGTGATCAATATCAACACGCTCACCTCTAGCCCAGTCTCCAGTCCTCTCATCAACACGTCCTATCGATTTCTGCTGAAGCAGGTAAACGTTTTCACGAGAGACAGAGAGAGAGAGAGAGAGAGAGAGAGAGAGAGAGAGAGAGAGAGAGAGAGAGAGAGAGAGAGAGAGAGAGAGAGAGAGAGAGAGAGAGAGAGAGAGAGAGCAGGGGTAGAATAGGTCTGTGTGTGTGTGAGAGAGAAAGAGTAGGTTATGTGTGTATGCATGTATAGGTGTGTGTGGGTACCTCTACAGTATAGGGTGTACATGTCTGGTCTGGTCAGTCCACTTATGGAGTGACAAGAGTGTGGGGACCCTCCAGGCTGACTCCAGGCTTTGACACCACTGACTGGCTGATGTTCAAGGAGGCAGCAGATGGTATATGGGCACATAATGGGACATAAACAAATACACAGACACTGTTTCCAGCTACATCCAACACTGCATTGATGACGTCGTCCCCAAGAAGGTTGTCCGGTCTTTCCCCAATCAGAAGCCCTGGGTTCCTGGTGCCGCCCCCTGGGCCAGCCTGAGAGCACAGTCTGTTGCTTCTAACTCTGGGGACCCTGATCCGTACAGGAAGCCCAGATACGACCTTCTGAAGGCCATCAAAGCAGCGAAAAGGGCTTCCAGGACCAAGGTGGAGTCCAGCTACCATGGCTCTGACCCCAGACGCATGTGGAGTGGACTAACCCTAAGCCAGTACAGACTACAAAGGGAGAGGCTACACTGCCGTGCAAAGGCAAAAGACCTTCAACTTCAACTTTGTCCCAAAATTTTTTTGGGAACAGTTAAGGTCTGCTTTATCATGTGGCCAAATATCTTGAATTAATTCTTCTGTTTTTCGGAGAAAATAGTGTGTTGTCTTCACCGTAACCAAAAGCCTGCTTTGGCTTTAGAGAAGCCAATGCAGAATGCCGTAACACAAGTTACGGTAGTACACTATAGTCTTTGGTAAGTGGTCATGCCAAGGCAAAATCCAGGAACTTCCGTTTCTTCGCTAACTTAGTTGCTTATCATGATATAAACTCTGTATATTATAAGCCTATGTAACATACACGTGGTTAACTGTCACAAGACTCGTGTTTTTGATTGAACTGCCAGGGTAGGATACTCACGAAGGACTCATGTTTGCGCACGGACCAAGCTTGCGCCCTTAAAATAGCTTCTGAATAACGCACCATTGACTTTAGACTACGTTTTTCCTGGTCAGTGGCGGAATTGTTTTACTGAAACTACAAAATAGCACCAGGGAACGTTTGTGCTGGAACATGCCTCCTTTTTTCGCTGAACCGCCCCCCGGAGCTCAAAGTCATTCCCTAATTTACCGACGTGTGTCTGTGGAGGGAAAAGTCCGCTTTGCGTCGAGTGCAAACTAGGAATGATACTTGCGTCGTTGACAAAGTCAATTGTGCTGGGTGCAAGATAGGGCCATTAACCTTAAACTTGGGTGTTTGTGTGCGTGTGTGTGTGTGTATGTGTGTGTGTTTGTATGTGTGTGTGTACGTGTGTGTGTGTGTGTGCAAGTGTGTGTGTGTGTGTGTGCAAGCACATATACACACATACGCACACACACACAGACATACATTGTATAACACATATCTCATTGCCCGCCCTGTACACTAACACAGACCCCTGTAACCTTTTACATGGGACACCTACACACTCTAATAAGCTTGCAAAATACACACGCACACACACACGTACACACACACACACATGCAAACACACACACGTACACACACAGGGAAGGTCACCTTCTCTGGCTTCGTTAGAGACTGCTGCTTTATTACAGCTGACAGATGTGCCCATACATCACCTGGTGGAGATAGGAGTTCAAAAACAAACCCAGCACACACACATACACACACACCTGGCCCAACACTGCACCACTACCACATGTAGGGACATACACACACCTGGCCCAACACTGCACCACTACCACATGTAGGGCAGATCCTCCCCTGGGAGCATCCAGCCATGCTGAGGAAAAGCCTTCTGAAACTCAGCCAGCTAGCTGACACAACAACTGAGTAATCAGGAAAGGAGGAGAGAAGAGGTAAGAGGAGGAGAAGACAGGAGGAGACAGGAGGAGGAGATGGAAGGAGACAGTAGGAGGAGACAGGAGGAGACAAAAGGAGACAGGAGGAGACAGGAGGAGGAGACAGGAGGAGACAGGAGGAGGAGAAGACAGGAGGAGACAGGAAAGGACAAGAGGAGACAGGAGGAGGAGACAGGAGGAGGAGACGGGAGGAGACAAGAGGAGACAAGAGGAGACAGGAGGAGACAAGAGGAGGAGACAGGAAGAGGAGACAGGAGGAGACAGGAGGAGACAGGAGGAGGAGACAGGAAAGGACAAGAGGAGACAAGAGGAGACAGGAGGAGACAGGAGGAGGAGACAGGAGGAGACAAGAGGAGACAAGACAGGAGGAGGAGACAGGAGGAGGAGACAGGAGGAGACAGGAGGAGACAGGAGGAGGAGACAGGAGGAGACAGGAGGAGGAGACAGGAGGAGAAGACGGGAAGATAGAGATTGAGAGACAGGGAGAAAGTAAGCGAGAAGGAGAGACAGTAAAACAGAGAGAAAGGGAGCGAGAGAGGGAGAAGGAGGGAGGGAGAAGGAGAGACAGACAGGGAAGAGTCTTGATCACCCTTCTGTTCCATCTGTTCGGGTGCTTTTGTATATCCATAATCACTGAGAAAGGGATCAAGGGGTGAGAGGAAAGAGAGAGTCAGCGAGACAAGAGAGGAATAAACGAGGAAGAGAGAGAAGAGGGAGAGAGAGAAGAGTGAGAGAGAGAAGAGGGAAAGAGAGATAAACGAGGAAGAGAGAGATAAACGAGGAAGAGACAGAAGAGGGAGAGAGACATAAACGAGGAAGAGAGAGAAGAGGGAGAGAGAGAGATAAACGAGGAAGAGAGAGAAGAGGGAGAGAGAGATGAACGAGGAAGAGAGAGAAGAGTGAGAGAGAGAAGAGGGAAAGAGAGATAAACGAGGAAGAGAGAGAAGAGTGAGAGAGATAAAAAGGAAGAGAGAGAAGCAAAAGAAGAGGGAGTGAGAAAAGAGGGAGAGAGATGGGGTAGGAGGCAGAGGCCAGAGAGCGGAGGGAAGGAGGGACTGGAGAGGAGGGAAGGAGAAGGGACGAGGGAAGGAGGGACTGGAGAGGAGGGAAGGAGAAGGGACGAGGGAAGGAGGGAAGGAGGGAAGGAGGGAAAAAATGCTGACTTAAAGAGAGATTCATTACCACTTGAGCACTGGGTCTTGTGTGACCAATGTAGTTTTCAAGGAGACCTGTGAGGGACTCCTAATTCCAAACTGAACAACATGATGATGTGATCGGTAAACAGTCATTAACATCTCGTCCCCCATCACACTAGGACTGGCAGCAGATCACCATCAGAAGGGGGCTTGTTTGTTATTCAAAAGATTATTTAGATAGCTGTACTGGTTTCTGCCTAAGCTGTGTGTGACTGTGTGTGTGTGTGTGTGTGTTGAATGTGTGACTTTGTGTGTCTGAGTGTGTGTGTGTGTGATGAGGTGATGCGTTGAGTGTGATGTTAACTAGGTCAGTGCTTAGAAAGGCTCACAAGACACGGTCATGGCTTGAAGAAAACACATTTCAAGAAGGTTTTAGCTGGTGTGTAAATGACCTTATATAGCTCCAGAAAATACAGATATATAGCTCACAAAAAGACAAAGGCTTAAACAGATGTAGAGCCCATGAAATCGTGCCCAGAAAAAAATAGATTTTTTGATGCCTGACAGTTTGTCATCTAATTTCTCCTACCAGAAGATAATTTAATATTTTCAATAACCAACGGACTCATTAAAAGGAAGATAAATGACCTCACTGTTAATGAACACTGCCTCTCCCTGGAATTCAGTTCTGCTCCTGTATGTGATTCATCTCTCTCTGAGAACTAAATCAATAGATAAAATCTATGCAAACCTGAATGTCAAAAAAACTCTGATTACACAAGCAGATCATCAGTTTTGACATCTAACAGTAACCCTACCTCATCTCTCACAGTGAGAGATATTTTCACCCCAAACAAAACAATGTTTCCTTTTCTATTTATATTTAAAATCACATTTTGAATCATCCAGCCTCCAAGTCAGGTATACATCTATAAACCAACAGCCGAACACATCCAACTCATTACATTTAGTCATTTAGCAGACCTCCTTATCCAAAGCGACTTACAGTAAGTGAAACTCAATAAGCTCAAGACCTAATTAGCTTGAACTAGGAGGACTGGTTCCCCTTACAACCAATCACATCACACCAGGCTTCTAGTAGTTCCCCTTACAACCAATCAGATCACATCAGACAGGTGTTCCCCCTAGTCTAGTGTATCAGCCTGCCCATTGACATTTGACACAGTGCACACACACATACACACACAAACATCAACAACAACATTACAATTTTGTGTACAATATTGATCAAGCCGTGTTACTGTCCTCGTTACCATGGTTATGAAAAGAATAAGGAAGAGGAAATGGAGGAGGAGGGGTTGGAGGAGGAGGAGGAGGGAGGAGGAGGGGAGAGGAGGAGCAGGTGGAGCAGGAGGAGGAGAGGAGGAGGAGGATGGACACGGTTACAGAAAGACAGAAGGACATGGTCTGGTGGCCAAATTCCTTACATCCCCTCTGGGAGGCGCCGCAACTGCAGTGTATGACGGCGCAATAGCAGAGTGTGTGTGTGTTTGTGAGTGTGTGTGTGCAGGGATGTGTGCGCCTGTGTGTATGTGTGTGTTTTCCTGACAGCAGTAGGAAGTGTCCGAGGTACCCAGTGGCAAAACTGAACCTATTCTTCTTCCTGTCTCGCAACAACAAATACTGACATTTACAGGAAGTGGCAGGCTCGCTGCAAAGTCTCCTGGAATCATCCTATTACAGCCTGGGTGGAGAAAGACACCGTTTACTGCCTATTATCAACCACAGCAGTCCAGCTAACAACAGCACTTCCCTGCAGGCAGTGGAACACATGGGGCCATTTCTGTAGTTTGAACTGATAGGTTTTAACTAATAGCTTCTATCGTCTAACAAGTTGTCAGAGGATAAATTATGTCAAAGCAGAAATGTCACTTCACGGGGATACTTTTTCAGAACTAAAGCTTCTATTTCTAAATCCCTCGTTTCAACTTCAGATTTTAAAATAGACTCTAGATGAATTGAACACTTTAATTAAAGGATGGTTAAAGGAACAGGCTCGACTTGAACTAATTTTTTCTTTCTCTCCAAGATTTCAACAAAGGCTGAGTCAAGTTCAGACCAACGGCTACATTTCACCCCTCAGACTTCCCTAAGCACCAAGCAGCACCCCTCAGACCTCCCTAAGAGCACCAAGCAGCACCCCTCAGACCTCCCTAAGAGCACCAAGCAGCACCCCTCAGACCTCCCTAAGCACCAAGCAGCACCCCTCAGACCTCCCTAAGCACCAAGCAGCACCCCTCAGACCTCCCTAAGAGCACCAAGCAGCACCCCTCAGACCTCCCCAAGCACCAAGCAGCACCCCTCAGACCTCCCTAAGAGCACCAAGCAGCACCCCTCAGACCTCCCTAAGAGCACCAAGCAGCACCCCTCAGACCTCCCCAAGCACCAAGCAGCACCCCTCAGACCTCCCTAAGAGCACCAAGCAGCACCCCTCAGACCTCCCTAAGAGCACCAAGCAGCACCCCTCAGACCTCCCCAAGCACCAAGCAGCACCCCTCAGACCTCCCCAAGCACCAAGCAGCACCCCTCAGACCTCCCTAAGAGCACCAAGCAGCACCCCTCAGACCTCCCTAAGAGCACCAAGCAGCACCCCTCAGACCTCCCCAAGCACCAAGCAGCACCCCTCAGACCTCCCTAAGAGCACCAAGCAGCACCCCTCAGACCTCCCTAAGCACCAAGCAGCACCCCTCAGACCTCCCTAAGAGCACCAAGCAGCACCCCTCAGACCTCCCTAAGCACCAAGCAGCACCCCTCAGACCTCCCCAAGCACCAAGCAGCACCCCTCAGACCTCCCTAAGAGCACCAAGCAGCACCCCTCAGACCTCCCCAAGCACCAACCAGCACCCCTCAGACCTCCCCAAGCACCTAACGATATTCTGGAAACGGTCGACAGTGAATTAAGGCGACAGAAATGTATGGATTTATGCTTGACCTTGTTTTTGGTTTAATATAAAACTGAAGAGAACAAAGATTTGAGGAGAGCACCTAAGATGCACACAGACCCACACAGAAACAAACACTGCAGAGATTTAGTATATAAAGAAGAAAAAAAATTGAAGAAAAAAAACCAAGATATCAATCTTATAAATTTGAGCTAAATTCACCCGTTAATAAATAACACAAATGCAACCACTGCACTGAAAAGTCAATCTTGATTTTATGTTGTTTAGTACAAGATTCTGTAAAAGGTAAGGAGTGATTTTCTGACAGTGACTCCCACCCAAGGGCCAGAGCCATGGATGATACTGTGCAGATCTGGGTCAAATACTATTTGAAAGTATTTCAGTGCTTGCTTGTGCCAAATAAGTGGTCAGAGTTTTAGGATAAGCCCAGTTCTTCCATTGGAGTAGGTAGGGTCAGTCAAGATCAGATATCTCAACTGATGTTTAAACAGCATTTCGACACTGCTATTGTTGCACCAGACCACACTTTATAGAGGAAGAAACTAACACATGCATTTCACTAACAACATTATTATTATTATTATTATTGCCATTTCTCATTTTAAATACTGGTAGAACGTGTACTCTCTCTCTTAGCATTTCAGTATAATCTATTTCTAAAAAATATGTTTTTTTTGACAGTTTTACCTTTTCATTTTTTTAGTTATTTTTTTAACTGTTAGCTTATCCTCCTTATCCAACCCCATCATGTCATCCTTGTCCAACCCCATCATGTCCTCCTTGTCCAACCCCATCATGTCCTCCTTGTCCAACCCCAGCCTGTCCTCCTTGTCCAACCCCAGCCTGTCTAAGAGGACTGTGTACCAAGACGTTTATCTGGCACGAGCGTGTCTGAGGGCTGTGCCGTCCACCCAGCAGGACTTGAGGAGCAGAGAACACAGGGCAGTTGTGGTGGCATCTTGTCATGTTGCATCGCCTCACTCCAGAACAGCGGAGGGGGGAGGGCGGGCGCAGCAGTTGGGCCGGCGGACGTTCTGCAGTAGCGACCTGAAGACGTTGTGCTGCCGCCTCTTGTGTTTCCTGCGCCCAGCCGGGGGAGAGTCCACGGCAGAGATGGACTTCCTGAGCGAGGTCTGGACCAGAATCTTCTTCTCCTGCTCCTTGATCTTGCACTGCAGGTGGCTCTGGATGGCAAATCCGAGGGATTCTGGGTCAACAGACGCCCCGTACACCTCCCAGGTCATCCCCTGTTCATCCCACACCACCTCGTGAACGTTCTTCCCTTTCTGTTTCTTATCCTCCTCTTCCTCCTCCTCCTTCTTCTTCTCAGGCACAAGTTTCTGTTTTCCCCCTTTTCCCAACTTTCCCGGCTTTCGCGTTTTTCCCTCCTCTTTTGCTGCGGTCTTCCCTGCCAGTGGCCCTCTACTCTGGGTCTTCTTGTCATGGTTCTTGTCCTCGGCCCGGCTCGTCTTGTGTTCTGGCGCCTCCTCCTTCGTTGTGGTCCCTGGAGCCTGGGAGAGAGCGTGGCGGCCGACTGAAGCAGCAACAGAGGTCTGGGTGGTCTGGGTGGTTTGGGTGGTCTGGGACGATGGCCGTATGTTTGCAGCTGATTGTGGGGATTGTAAACCTGAGGCAGAAGATTTAACTGCGTCTCCGTCAGCCGACTCTGTCGTCACGGCAGCCGTCTCCGTCACCTTGTTGCCCTGGGATACCGTCGCTGGCTGACTTCGGCTGCAGGTGTCGATGTTGATCTGGTAGACCGGCTGCAGAGGGGGGAGTGGAGCTTTCTGGATGTTGCATAGAGCTGAGCCTGAGTCCTTGGGCTTGGCCCCAAGCCTGGCTTCCCCCTGCAGGGGACCTGGCCTCTCCCCAGCCTCCAGACTGCCCAGCCTCTCACACCCAGAGGCAACCGCCAGGCCCATGTGGATCTGGGTGGAGATGCCGTCGGTCTGCAACACCACTGCCAGGTTCTCTCTTGGGGCGGCACCCCCGCCAGGCCTGTGGGGGCTGGTCAGGGGCAGCAGGCTGGGGCTGGTGGCGACCGCCCGGCTGCAGACCTGGGCCACGGCCTGCACCTCCACACTGTGCCTGCAGGGGGCAGCGGCGGGGGAGGTCATGGTGCCAGTCTCCCTGTAGAGAGGAGCCTCCAGCGGGGCTGAGGCCAGGGGGGGCGCTGGTGGGGGGCTGGCGCCCGCTGGCACAGCCCCACAGGCGGGTTGGATGTGTGGATGCCTGGGTGGGGTGGAGGTGGAAGGGGTGGGGGTGGAAGGGGTGGGGGTGGAAGGGGTAGGGGTGGAAGGGGTGGGGGTGCCAGTGGTGGAGGTAGGGGTGGGGGTGGAGGTGGGGGAATCGCTCTGCAGCGACGTGCTCTTAAGACGGCTGTCAGAAGACGTGTCAGGGGGTTTCGAACCAGAGGCCTTCTGATTTGTGCGCCCTTCTGCGGAGGCTGTCTCGTTCTCCGATGATAGGACGGCCATTGCCTTGGGCATCGTGTTGGAGGGAGCCGCAGTCCCCTGGGTGGTGTCTTCCGTAGGCGGGTCCTCCTGGGGAGGGAAGGGAAAGCCCAGGCCAGTGCTGGCTGGAGCTGCGAGCAGGGAGCACTGTAGAGAGGGGACTGGGGGGGCCGGGCCAAGACAGGAAGGGGTTGTGGTAGCGGCATGGCTCTCTCTACACTGCAGGCGTGGTGGGGAGGTCGACCCAGAGCCCTTTGCAGCTTCACACCTCTGTCCTCCAGAACATGGGGGTCTGGAGTTACGTGTCGGGCTGGGCATGTCATTATGGGATGGAGGAGGTGGCGCTGTTGCTGCGGCTACGTCTTTATTGCCGTCCCCTACTGCTGACGTGTCTGTAGTCGCTGACAACGGTGAAACCTCTGTGGTCTCCCTCCCCTCCCCTCCCTCTCCCCTCCCCCTCTCCTCCCCCTCCCTGAACAATTTCTCTCTGCAGTCATTTGTTTCGGCTTTGTCAATCTTTGACTCCGTAACGGCAGACGACAGGTCAGACATGCGGATCACTTCTCTCTCCCTCTCCCCCTCCCTCTCCCCCTCCCTCTTTTCCCTCTCCTCTTTCCTCTCCTCTTTCCTCTCCTCTTTCCTCTCCTCTTTCCTCTCCTCCTTTCTCCTCTCCCTCTCCCTCTCCCTCTCCCTCTCCCTCTCCCTCTCCCTCTCCCTCTCCCTCTCCCTCTCCCTCTCCCTCCCCTCCCTCTCCTCCTTCTCCCTCTCCTCCTTCTCCCTCTCCTCCTTCTCCCTCTCCTCCTTCTTCCCCTCCCTCTCCCTCTCCCTCTCCCTCTCCTCCTTCTCCCCCTCCCTCTCCCCCTCCCTCTCCCTACCCTCCCTCTTCTCCTTCCCGTGCGTCAGCTCTGTCAGGTTGGTGTTGTCAGCCCTGTGATCCTCTCCTCCCTCCTTCACACTTCCACGTAACAGGGCCAGCTCTGGCGTTCTTCTCTCTGCACCAATCACAGGCTCTGGCTCTGCACCAATCACAGGCTTCCCCAAGTGACCGTTGGCAGGGAGGGGCGTGTGAGGCCCACCACCTCCCCCGGCCTCAGCCAAAACTCCGGAGATGGCATTGGTCGTTGTTTTAGGCATGCTTGATGTGACATATACATTAGCCTGGGTGTGTCCAGTGGTGGGTGTGGAGGAGTGGAGGCTGGGGGGAGGCTGGGAGGGGTGGAGGCTGGGGGGAGGCTGGGAGGAGTGGAGGCTAGGGGGAGGCTGGGAGGAGTGGAGGCTGGAGGGAGGCTGGGAGGGGTGGAGGCTGGTGGAAGGAGTGGTGGGGTGGAGGCTGGAGGGAGGCTGAGAGGAGTGGAGGCTGGACGGAGGCTGGGAGGAGTGGAGGCTGGGGGGAGGCTGGGAGGGGTGGAGGCTGGACGGAGGCTGGGAGGGGTGGAGGCTGGAGGGAGGCTGGGAGGGGTGGAGGCTGGAGGGAGGCTGGGAGGGGTGGAGGCTGGGGGGAGGCTGGTTGAGGTTCAGGTTTGGTTCTTTAGCCCAGTTGGCGTTGGTCTCCTGGTTCTCCTGGTCCAGAGCTTCCCTCCCAGTCACCTGAGGAACCATCTGGACGGTGACCGTTCGTTTTGGGTTTGTTCCCATGGTGTGTAATGTCACTTCCTGTATGACACGTCTGTTTCCTGCTGGGACCGCAGTGTTGAACACAGGTGTGTAGGATCCTCCGCAGGCTGTGCTAGTGGTTCCCTACAAACACAGAAACTGTATTAGTGTCAGTCAGAATACACATGCACTGTATTAGTGTCAGTCAGAATACACATGCACTGTATTAGTGTCAGTCAGAATACACATGCACTGTATTAGTGTCAGTCAGAATACACATGCACTGTATTAGTGTCAGTCAGAATACACATGCACTGTATTAGTGTCAGTCAGAATACACATGCACTGTATTAGTGTCAGTCAGAATACACATGCACTGTATTAGTGTCAGTCAGAATACACATGCACTGTATTAGTGTCAGTCAGAATACACATGCACTGTATTAGTGTCAGTCAGAATACACATGCACTGTATTAGTGTCAGTCAGAATACACAGTTTGTTGCAGGTGTAACTCTTAGATCATTCTTGATATTTTCTATTCTCGTCCATTGCAAGACAATGGACATTGAAAACAAGGAAAACCACAAGGGCACCTGAAAGATATATCACCCTCTTGGTGTCCCAACCATAACTACAACAACAAAAAACATTAACAGACATTATTCAAAGTCAAGTTTGTCCTCCTGTCCAAGACAGACTATAGGGAAGCACTGACACCATCTGAGTTCAAATGAAATCAAAAGGGCAACCCTCGCTTCGTCATGACAATGCCCTTGCTTCGTCATGACAACACCCTCGCTTCGTCATGACAACGTCATTCGTCACCATCAACAACTGTTAAGAACAACTGTATGAAAATTGAATTTGAAAATCTGAATATCTAGATAATACAAAGTTCCAGTCAACTCTAGTGCAGTCCATGTAATGCTAATAATCAGGAGACGACCACACAGACCTCTGCATCCTTTAACTACCTCAGACCTCTGCATCCTTTAACTACCTCACAGACCTCTGCATCCTTTAACTACCTCACAGACCTCTGCATTCTTTAACTACCTCACAGACCTCTGCATCCTTTAACTACCTCACAGACCTCTGCATCCTTTAACTACCTCACAGACCTCTGCATCCTTTAACTACCTCACAGACCTCTGCATCCTTTAACTACCTCACAGACCTATGCATCCTTTAACTACCTCACAGACCTCTGCATCCTTAAACTACCTCACAGACCTCTGCATCTTTTAACTACGTCACAGACCTCTGCATCCTTTAACTACCTCACAGACCTCTGCATCCTTTAACTACCTCACAGACCTCTGCATCCTTTAACTACCTCAGACCTCTGCATCCTTTAACTACCTCACAGACCTCTGCATCCTTTAACTACCTCACAGACCTCTGCATCCTTTAACTACCTCACAGACCTCTGCATCCTTTAACTACCTCACAGACCTCTGCATCCTTTAACTACCTCACAGACCTCTGCATCCTTTAACTACCTCACAGACCTCTGCATCCTTTAACTACCTCACAGACCTCTGCATCCTTTAACTACCTCATAGACCTCTGCATCCTTTAACTACCACACAGACCTCTGCATCCTTTAACTACCTCAGACCTCTGCATCCTTTAACTACCTCACAGACCTCTGCATCCTTTAACTACCTCACAGACCTCTGCATCCTTTAACTACTTCACAGACCTCTGCATCCTGTCATATTACTCTTTACCTTTTTCTTCATATCTGCTAGTTACTCTAACTCTTACTTAAAAGGTGTTCTGTGGCAGCATGTGGGATTGTATAATTATTTTAAGCACAGGAGACACCGAAAATGCCACGTATTTACTCAAAACACAAAACTTTCTTTTCTTAACTAAAGGTCTCTGAAATAGATTGGAGGGATGCACAGCATGGAACATAGTCAAGGTGTTCTTATTTCAACATATTATAATATATATAAAAAAACATTTTATACACTTGGGCTAAAAACAAAAGCCCTGTTTTAAGCCTGACTGAATGTATTGTGTTGAAACTGGAACCGAGGATCTTGTTCCTTAACAAACTAGCTCTCTTCTTTGACGCTAACCGGACTCGAAAGTCACAATCTCTCTTTGGGGTTGCAGGTTTGTAACCCTTCACAGTGAATCTCCTTTAATGTAGGCCAACGGCTGCCTTTTCAAAAAGACATCTCTGGCACCAGACAGAGCGCAGGAGTGTATGGCTGTAGCCCGCTGCTCAGAATCAGATTCATCACTGACATTTAGTCATTTAGCAGACGCTCTTATCCAGAGCGACTTATAGTAAGTGCAGTGACATTCCCCCGAGGCAAGTAGGGTGAAGTGCCTTGCCCAAGGACACAACGTCATTTGGCACGGCCAGGAATCAAACTTGTGACCTTCAGATTACTAGCCCGATTCCCTAACCGCTCAGCCACTTGACTCCGATCAAACGAAAACCTGCTAACAGTGATGCCTCTGCAGCACCTGCTGCTCCCAGGAGAGTGATGTGTGTTAGGGTTAGGGTGATGTGTGTTAGGGTTAGGGTGGGTTAGGGTTAGGGTGATGTGTGTTAGGGTGGGTTAGGGTGATGTGTGACCAGTCAGACATGGAAGTAGCGAGGTGTGTTCTTTTGAGTAGCACTTAGGTGAAGCACCTGAACATCTACAGGGAGATATGTCAGCCCTGCTTCTCTCTCTCTCTCTCTCTCTCTCTCTCTCTCTCTCTGCTGCTCCCCTCTTTCTCTCGCTCTGCTCTGCTCCCCTCTCTCTCCCCCTAACCCCCTCTCTCTCTCTCTCTCTCTCCTGCTCCCCTCTTTCTCTCGCTCTGCTCCCCTCTCTCTCCCCCTAACCCCCTCTCTCTCTCTCTCTCTCTCTCTCTCTCTTCCTCCCTCTTTCTCTCGCTCTGCTCTGCTCCCCTCTCTCTCCCCCTAACCCCCTCTCTCTCTGCCCTCCAGACCCTCTATGAAGGTTGTTTTTAACTTTCTTTCTTTCTTATTGTCTCCCTCCCCCCTCCCCATTTCTCTGTCTCTGTCTCTCTCTCCCTTTCTGTATCTCTCCTTTTCATTCTCTCCTCTCTCACTATATGTCTCCCTCTCTCCCTCTCTGTCTGCATCTCTCCCCCTCTCTTCCCCTCTCTCTATGTCTCTCTCTATGTGTCTCCCCCTCTCTCTATGTCTCTCTCTATGTGTCTCTCCCTCTCTCCCCCCCTCTCTCTCTATATGTCTCTCTCCCTCTCTTTCTATTTATCTCTCTCTCCCTCTCTTTCCCCCTCTCTCTCTCCCTCTCTCTATGTCTCTCTCTCTTCCCCTCTCTCTCTGTCTCTCTCCCTTTCTTTCTGTCTCATCCAGGAAGGAAGTCCAATCTAATCTGGCTCCATCGGAAGTGTGAAATGACCCCCCACACCAACACTCACACACCAACACACCCACCCACCCTCCCTCCACCCACCCTCCCTCCCCCCTCCCTCCCTCCACCCACCCTCCCTCCACCCTCCCCCCGCCCGCCCGCCCGACATCCCCCCGCCCCCCGCCCGCCCAACATCCCCCCGCCCTCCGCCTCCCCCCCCCCGCCCCCCCCCTCCTCCTTAACCCTAACCCTCCGCCTCCCCCCCCCCCGCCCCCCTCCTCCTTAACCCTAACCCTCCGCCTCCCTAACCCTAAAGTCATTCTTCAATGACCCCCTCCCCTGGCGATGCACGGCTGCAATAACTGAACACAGCAGATTGGATGATGTGTTCCTGCACGCCTCCTTGTCTAACTGGCCCCCTGCCTCTAACCCACCTGAGAACAACGCTGCTTCATACTGGGGCTTCTACTGCCCTAGAAAGCAACACAGCTCATTTCACCGCTAGGGTTTCACTGCTACTGTCAGACATGACCATGTATCTATCATGAGATGCAGACCCACACATAGTGTATCTTTATCCAGGGCTGAAGGATGACCTAAAGCTATTCATGTAATCACTGACCAGGGATGTAAGCAATCAGGCTTTCTGAAGTCTTTTGCTTATGTTGTTCAATAGAGTAGGTCTGAAGAAATCTTAAAGGACTTAAATCAACGCATTGATTAGAGAGCATCCATTGGACGGGTGTTGTGCAATGTCATTGGCAACATTTGTCAAATAGGCTCTTGGAAATATAAATTCAGGACTTGCAGGTTCCATTCATATTTGAATGGTTTCCGTTAGAGTCGACCTCTTTTCTGGGGTGAACTCATGTCTCCTCTTCCGTCAAGGTCTCGACTGCAATTAAACATCCGATGACCAAACAATTATGACATTCAATTTACCGAATGTAAAATCGAATACAGCCTGTTTTACGGACATGCAGCTAGCATTACGAACTAAGAACGACTAAAATGTAATGACTCCGGGTAAAGATCGTCAACATCTTGGTAATTATGATGGATTCATACCTCAGCCCATCCCACCTTTTGCAACATGGGAATTTAATGGAAACCGGTATTTAACGGAGGGATTTGACCTTGCGGACGAATTTATCATATTACACCCATAGGATCATATTTATTTTCAAGAGTGAACGGAAAAGGAATCCTACCTTCAACTGCGTTGTCTCCGTCTCATGTCATTTGTGTTTTAATTGCTGTGCGGTTTGGGCCACCACTCCGTGTCGGTGAGCGTCTCGACAGAATATCAATGAAAGAATTCGAAGCGGGTGTCGGTGATGTAAAGCCACGCCTTCTTTTCGAAGACGGAATATGGGTCCGGTCTAAATGATAATTGGGTCATGCATGCTCTAATGATTTTGCAGACAGGGAAGCGTAGATTCGGTAACGTAACCGACCCATGACTGAGTGCTATGACTCATATTTGTCCAGACGACTCCTTGAGCGGTCCATTCGTCCAGCTTTCATATTAAACTTGCTTCACGCTTTACCAAAGCGACACGGCGCGCGCTCGCACATCGTTCTGTCACCTCTCTTTCCCCCCCCCACCCCCCGGCGCGCTTTCGCGGTCTCCCGGGGGATGCCCCACACCGCATTGTTGTTTTGCCGGTGTGCGGTTACAAAGAAAAACGTTATAGCGGGACATTACTCATCTCAACTGGGGGAAATAGCGGATCAAGAGGTCTAACTATCAGAGGTTTAACTAGCCTATCAAACGGTGTCATCACAGCCTGCTGCTAGACCCTCGTGCACCGGAGCGTCTCTCGTCCTGTAAAATCTACTGCAATGCTGGTTGAATTGGCACTTTTTTCAAAACAGCCAGCAGTCAATGCAGCGCGCTGTGTGTCTTTATAAAAAGGAATCCAGCCCATTCTTAGACTATTTCTGCCCATATAGTGCCTATATGTGGGCTTAGGCTATATTAAAAAACACATTGGACGCAGCGCAGATTTTATTTCGCACACACAAAATATTTATTCTCTGTACCACAGCAATAGCAATCCTTAATGTTGTCATAACATCTTTGGTATAAACATTTGAAGGAATTTTAAAGCAGTTCTCGTGTCTGAGTTGACAACAGAGTTAATGAACGAACACATAAAAGTCCTTTGACGGGATTGTGTTGACGGTGTTTTGCAGGACAACCTGTAGGCTATTTAAGTGCTGTCTGACTGAATCGTAACTGACTCAGTAACCGTGTGTGATTGACCTGACCCACGCAGCGCCATGGCCGTGGGGACCCAGCGGTTGAAAAGATAGAGGGAGCGCTTCCTGAGTAGTGTGCTTAATTAGTATACCTAGGTTATAACAGGTCGTTTTGAGTGGTTCTACGGGCGCTTTTAATACATTGTCAGGCATAAAGCAGAGACAATTAGCCAAGCTCTATCCACAACAAACGTAGTAGGCCTAAAAATAGGAGTTTTCAAGCTTACTTCCTTATTTGTCCTAAAACTTGACGAAATCATATTTCAAATCCACAAAGATTGTCTGCATCTGTTGACATATATCTTTTTGTGGTACACAGTTAATATTTTACTAATATTTCATATTGAGATGAAACAGTCAGTTGCAGTTGCGGGTGACACATCGGATTCCACTCAATTAATATCACCCTTACTAGAAGCCTGGTTGTATTATCTAAGTTTCAGGTATGGATCGAGCATTCATAAATAATTAACGATATAATTTGGATTGTGGGACAGTGACGTAACCAATGGCGAAGCTAAATCATGTTGTCCTTGCTGAGGATGTTCAGACAAAACAAACTCGGAAGATGAGCCCCAACTGGCACCTGTCTATTTTGGCATGACTGGGTCTCACTGCCATGACCATGGCCAATGTTCACCAATAGGTGGCGGTAAAGATCATGGCACCCGAATTTGTGCTTCGCAACGTTCACAGAAGAAGTCGGACACAACCTAACTCTATGGACACAACGCATCTAGTTGGCAACAGGATCATTTGGCTGTATCGTAGCCATCAATTATAACATATCTATATATTTCTATCTTTCTACTCTTACTGATAAAGAGTGTCAACGTTTGCCGACAAACTCAAGCTGATCGCACAAGGTAGCCTAGCTTTATTGCAACCTGTTGGTGGCTAGCTTTTGCAACAATGTTCGAGCTAGCCTAACTGCCTGTATAGACTTTCTTTGTACTGTATCGGCTTCAACTGTGCGGCGAGGCTAGCTTGCAACGTTAGCTACCAAAATTCCATCTGGCTCAGTCTGTTAATATGTTAGTGCTAGCTGTGTTGAATTGTTGGGACGGTCCCACCAGGCTAGCCTACAGTCTTCGATGTTGTCTATTCGCTAACGTACTAGCGTAATCCTGTCAATTTAAGGCAACAATTAGCTAGATACCCCACAGCTAGGCTACTAGATTGGTTTGTTGTCCGGCTAGCGGTTAACGGTGACTTTCACTATTTGAGTCCAAGGGCCAGATAGAGCAAGATGCGGCTGATGAAACCATCTGTTGAGTGCCGAAACTACTACAGTTAGCTAGCAAGGTAACATCCGGCTCCATCGTTGTTGGCCTGATTTACAAGCTGTCTATCTAGCTACTTTTATTGAACTTAAATTTAGCTTTAGCCCCCTAAATCCACCGTGTGAAACAAAGTCAACCATGTATATTATTGACAGCCAATCTAAATAACGTTTGGCTTTGATTCCATGTACCTGGCTATGATAGCTAGTTGAACTTGAAGCTAGTTGTACTATCTTTAATATGATCAGTGACTACTGCAATAGTTATGGTAAATGTACAAATCAGTTGACCAGGTCGACCTGGTAACACTAGACAAGCACGAGATCAATGACATGATGTTCTGCTTAGAAAGGGAATTTCTTGACCGTGGACCAATCACCAGCCTCAAATGAAGCTGAGGTCGCTAGCTGTCTAGTTAGGTACATCTCTAAGCCAAACGGACATCAGTTAACATTCGTTTTCTGTAAAGCTCTTAGTAGTTCAGCTCATGGATAAATGCAGGTTTCTCTGCAGTTCAATGGGACTCTTTTGGGTGATTGTGTGTTAGAGCTATGTCCAGCCCTGTCTCCTCTGCCTGTATGTGTAGACTCAGACATCCTGAACAGGTATTTAAGTGTCTTTACTGTTCTCCTTCACTAACCGTCCCAGCCTGACTGTCTTTCATTTTTCCCGCTGGTCTGTAGAACATGCTGGGGTATATCTGGCAGTATTTCTACACATCCTTCCTCAGGTTGTGTCTGAAGTGGATCCTTCGTCACGCCACAGGGAAGTGTGAACTGCAGCGGATATGTTCCTCCTACAAACCTGGAGCCACCAGGACCACAAAAACAGGTGAGGTCTTGAGCAGCGGTACTCATCCCTGGTGCTCAGGGCCCCCTGGTGCTCAGGGCCCCCTGGTGCTCAGGGCCCCCTGGTGCTCAGGGCTCCCTGGTGCTCAGGGCCCCCTGGTGCTCAGGGCCCCCTGGTGCTCAGGGCTCCCTGGTGCTCAGGGCTCCCTGGTGCTCAGGGCCCCCTGTCCTGCATGTTCTACATGTTTCCCTGCTCCAACACTCCTGTCTCCAATTATTTGGTCATTATAAAGCTCAGCAGAAGCCTGAAATTAGCCCATTCATCTGAACCAGGTGTGTTAGAGCAGGGAGACATGTAGAACATAGCCTTCATACATCGTCATGCCAGGCTCCTATCCTGCAACTCACAGAGGGAACTGATGCATCAGGCTCTGAGCCATACAGAGGGAAATGATGCATCAGGCTCTGAGCCATACAGAGGGAAATGATGCATCAGGCTCTGAGCCATACAGAGGGAACTGATGCATCAGGCTCTGAGCCATATAGAGGGAACTGATGCATCAGGCTCTGAGCCATACAGAGGGAACTTTGGGATAAATGTGGCATGTGAAATGTGAATATCAGTCAGTTTGTGTCTGTGATCATTCTTATGGTTTTCATGTCATTATAGTGAAACTAACCTCGTGCTTATGTCTCCATACAGAACTCTCTCTTAATTCATCAAAAAGCAAGGTAAGCTATCCTACTGTAATTAATCACTTTTTTGATAGTTGAGGATTGTCAATAAATCAAATTACTCTAGAAAATACTTTTTATCTATACTTTATATACTTTATTTATCTGTCTAACTATACACACTGTACCTGGTTGGGCCTATAACTCAATGCAGCTTTATGTTTCCATGGAAATTCTATATTTTCATTAAATTATTCTTCACATTTTACTTACTTTAATAATATTACAGTCTTGTGTTTTTTATATATATATATATATATATATATATATATATATATTTACTGTAGCTCAAGAGTACTGATGTACTAAACCAGTCATTATTGACAGCTCTAATTCCGTATTGGGATTCGGCCTTAGTCTTAGTAAGCACCGTGAGATATCTACAGCTGTTTCCACTCTGCATGCTTGGCGATGCTAAATCACAGAGGTAGAATGTTATCAGTGTCTCAAGCCTCCTCTAATCTCCAGCCAGTGTTTCAGTATCCAATCAGCAGGCTCTGTACTCCGTCCACGTAGGCTCGTATCTACGTCACCCCTGGAAACCCGTCACACCGCGCACCAACATGTCTAGTCAGCATGCAGGGCTTCAGCGATACTGGAGATACAAGTCAGGCTGCTGGATGACACGGTCACAAGCTCAAATTTGATCCTGTCTTATTTACCTTGTGTGTGTGTGTGTCTTACCTGTCTCTCTCTCCTGTCTCCAGATGTTGAGGGCCTTTCTAACCTGTCTCTCCTGTGTCCAGGTGTTGAGGGCGTGTCTAACCTGTGTCTCTCCTCTCTCCAGGTGTTGAGGGCGTGTCTAACCTGTCTCTCCTGTCTCCAGGTGTTGAGGGCGTGTCTAACCTGTGTCTCTTGTCTCCAGGTGTTGAGGGCGTGTCTAACCTGTCTCTCCTGTCTCCAGGTGTTGAGGGCAGGCTAACCTGTGTCCCCTGTCTCCAGGTGTTGAGGGCGTGTCTAACCTGTCTCTCCTGTCTCCAGGTGTTGAGGGCGAGTGTGGATGCTGAGGAGGATGGGGTGGAGGCCTGTGTGCTTCAGATCATGAGGGAGAAGAACATCAAGGCTGAGAAAGATCCCACGTAAGCTGTCATGAAGACTTTCTTGACCTGCTGGAGGTTTCACTGCCACAAGTGGAGAACAAGCAGCTGCTAACGAAAATGAAACGAGACAAACCCCCTCTTCTGGTTTGATAGGTTTAGGTTTGTGGAAGGACTTAAACACCAAAGTGTTAAGTATTGCACTGGCACAAGAGACCTGTTGAAAGCCTCCATTAATAACAAATGTTCCTCCAAAGGAGACAGACAAGACAATACAAAGTCAAACAACATAAAAAAGGAGGGGGGTGCGGGTTAAGTTTAGGCCGGGGTGGGAGGGGCCATAGAGGGAGGGGGGGTGGGGGTTAAGTTTAAGCCGGGGTGGGAGGGGCCATAGAGGGAATTAGGGTTAGTCACCCTCCCCCACTGGGTTAGGGTATAATGTGTTCCTTTTCTCCCTCGTTTGTGTGTCCCGCCACAGGTTTCAGATGAATTTACAGGCGTGTCTTTTACAAATCACTGGCCACAAGAGCTTGTTTGGGTGTGTGGAGGAGAGGAGGAAGGAGGTCTTTGACCCCAACAACACAGATCATGAGAACATGCTGCTGAAGGTGCCAGACCCTAATCTACAGGATGAGCCGTCACCATGACCACAAACACACCGCAACGAGACGTCACCATGACCACAAACACACCGCAACGAGCCGTCACCATGACCACAAACACACCGTAATGAGCCGTCACCATGACCACAAACACACCGCAACGAGCCGTCACCATGACCACAAACACAGCGTAACGAGCCGTCACCATGACCACAAACACACCGCAACAAGACGTCACCATGACCACAAACACACCGCAACGAGACGTCACCATGACCTCAAACATCTTGGTGCAATCAAGACACTGTCAGAATACTATGTGTGTAGCTGTGGCCTTTCCTGATCTGTGTTTGTGTGTGTAGCTGTGGCCTCTCCTGATCTGTGTTTGTGTGTGTAGCTGTGGGAGCTCCTCATGCCGGCCACCAGACTGGAGGCCCGGGTCACCAAGCAGTGGGGCGACATCGGTTTCCAAGGAGACGACCCCAAGACAGATTTCCGGGGAATGGGCATGCTGGGACTCAGTAACCTGCTGTAAGGGTGCTTGCAGCGCTCCATGCTTTTAGAAACATCATTTATATGATCTGATTAGCAAGTTTTGTTTATGAGCTTGTTGATGAACTGGACGTTTTTCGTCCTTAGCTTCTTCAGTCAGAACTACACGGAAGAAGCTCGCCAGGCCTTGTCTCATGCCAACCACCCCAGACTAGGGTAAGACTCATGCCCAGGTACTAACCCTCTCTCTGTGTGTGTGTGTGTCCCAGGGACTAACCCTGTGTGTGTGTGTGTGTGTGTGTCCCAGGTACTCCTATGCCATCGTGGGTATCAACCTGACTGAGATGGCCTACAGCCTGATGAGAGCGGGGTTGCTGAAGCCTCACTTCTACAACAGTGTCCCCGGCCGCCCAACCATGCACCACTTCCACATGCTCTACTGTGAGTCACCTTCTCCTCTAGAACCTCACCCTCTCCTCTAGATCCTCACCCTCTCCTCGAAAACCTCACTTTCTCCTATAGAATCTATTTTTGATGTTGGTCATACACTTGGAGGAGAGCTTGATTTAGTTTAAGCTGGAACAGTGCTAAGAGTGGGCACCAAACGCTCCTCACTTGGCCCAGGTCTGTCAGGGAGAGAAAACCTAAATGTGTTCTCCTGTCCCTCCCTCAGGTTACTTGGCATACGAGTTTGACAGGTTCTGGGTACAGGAGCAGCCGGAGAGCATCATGGAGTTCAACCACTACCGGGAGAAGTTCCACGATCAGGTGAAACAGCAGCTGCAGGACCCCAGCGTGTCTCTGCTACTGTTCAGCAGTAGGACCTGACCAGGAACATATCACCCCTCAGGACCAAGAATGGGAGCACTTGGAGAACAACAATGTTCTTACCAGTTTCTGATGACTGTTTCTGTATTATTTTTTTCCTTCATTTTCCGAGATCCAGAAGACACACTTGGTGCTCAGATACTGTAAGTGTCAATTAACCTGATTCTAGCTTTAACGCTTTTAATAGTGGATAACTGTAAAGACTCAAAACTATTCCAAAATTGTACACCAATTTGACAACGTTCTAACGCCATAGGTCTCTTGTGACATCAAACATTTACTTAACATCTATATTTAAAATTCTGTAAAAAAAGAGCACGTTTTGTGTGTGAGCAGAAAGCAGACATGTTGAATCATCTCTGACCATCCCAACTCTGATGTAAACGGGAAGAGGAGCCAGAGTTGTAGTGGATGACCATGCACTTTTCATTCAACTAACGGATTACTTGATGATACGTTTCGAGTAACAGAGTGCTATTAAACACTAGCTGCTAGCGAGTAGGCTTAAAAAGACATATTTGATTATGTCTTTCAAAGATCTTGGGTTTATTCATACAAAGGAACAACTTGTCGTATTTGTAATTGTGATTTTGCTCAGGAATACAGCGTAGACGGTCCAGAGCAGGTTATCGTGGAACTGAGAAGAACACAGTCATTTGTGGAAGCTTTGATGTGTGTGTGTTCAAGTTTTGTTGTTAGACAATGAACAAATCTCTGCATGTTCTAATGCGTTTCAATAGAATGAATGAATCTCTGCATGTTTTAATGCGTTTCAATACTGTCACTTTCAGTAGGAGGTGTGGCGATGGCAGCGATGTTTCTTTCAGACATGCGTACGGTGTTGTTGTGTGTTGTGAAGCTGACTTTGTATTGTGTGTGTTATTTATAGGGTTAAACTTCTCTGTGTTTTCAAGATGATTTGTAATTTTGTAGACCCAATATTGAAACCCCAATTTATAATGACTGACACGTCCAAACCTCAAATGTCAATAATAAAAAAAATACTGATGTGATGATTGTGTGTGAGGTAACTTCATACATTAAACTATATACTATTACAAATATATATTTGTTCCGACTGCATAAATACGTTTTACTTTGTAAATCTGGGTACCTCCTATATTCCTGGGATCGGTGGCTTTGGGAGAACAGATGTCACAAATGCATTTCTTATTGCTGTCCCCCTCCAATACTGTCAGTTCAGCATCAAATACTAATGTGCACTTTAAAGAAATGTTCACACAAATCCTTCAAAAGATTTTCTGCTCATTTTCACGCACCAGCAGAAGTTCCTGTGAGGACGGAAACACGGTTCTAGAGATGGTTGTATGTCCCTTGTCTCCTTGGTGGTGTGTGTGGAGGTTCCTACAGGTTCTCCTGTGTGGAGGTTCCTACAGGTTCTCCTATGTGGAGGCAGGAGGTCTAGCTGGTCGCCTTGGTGTGCATCATGGCTCTCTTCAACTGCTCAAACGACACAAACATCACAACGTTCCAGGAGCCCAGCCTGAGAAAAGACGGGACGAAGCTGCAGGGAGAGACAGGAGGAGGGTGTGAGAGGGTGTCGGTGAGTGAGAGTGTGTGTCTGTGTGTGTTATGAGAGTGATAGTGTGTCAGTGAGTGAGACTGTGTGTGTTATGAGTGAGTGTGTGAGTGTGAGCTCACCCCTTGTAAAAGGCACTGGGGCCCTCCTTGGTCAGCATGGTCCAGGAGCAGTTGATGGCGCTGCGATACTGACCTGGAGGAGAGTTCATGTAGCGCGTCTTCACCACATCCACCGGAGACGCTATTACCGTGGTGACGAAGCCCGCTCCGAACGCAGACACGAAATGACACGGCAGATTGTCTACCAAAAGAGATAGTTTAGGAGCCAGGCGATCTCTTTGTATTATTGTGCTATTGTGTGATCGCGGGGTGATTGAGTCACATGGATATGGTGACACTCAATTGGTGTTAACCTCCTGTACACCTGTGCACTTGTAAGGAGGAAAAGTTGGTGAATAAGTTGACTTACATTTTTCAGATCGCTATTATTACTTTTGACTAATTTGTGAACGGTCAGATACTTCCATATAATAAAGTTACGTCAACGCATTTTAGGACTATAAACCAGACCAGTTATTTAGGTTTGAATCATCTAATCAACACATCATGTTGCGTTTCCTGCTGAGACCCAAAACCATGTCTGACGTTGCAACACTGGTTTTGCCGCGCTGTACTTTGCAATGCGGTAGTGCAAAGTACAGCGTGTGTCATCGTTCATGTTGCTGATAGCCAGGGCCGGTCCTTCCTACATAGGCACGAAGAGGGGAGCGGCATTTTCCCAAGTGCATCCATTAATGAACCCTCCCGCACTACCAGCAAAGGGCGCCAACCGCGCCACGTCATATGTCCGTGTTGTGGTTGGGAGCGCCTGTACCGACCCAGGCCTACCCAATTTGTTCTGAGGACTACCCAAAAACGAAAATATCTCCACAAAAGTATGCACCAGATGCACATCGCAAAGTAAAAAAACTGAAAAGATGCCTATCCATATTATTCTAGGCCTACCCAAAAAGATGATTCTGGCTACGCCCCTGGTTCAACCGAGTTCTAGGACGTTTGTGTGTGTGTGTGTGAGTTTGTGCAGACCGTCTCACCTGACATCAGTTTGTGTGTAAGGATGGCCTCCTTGATGAGGTCGTAGGTCACCAGCTCAGTGCAGTTGACGAGGGCGTTCCTGGTGATGTTGGGCAAGGTGCCTGTATAGAGGAGAGAGCCAGGGTCATAGGTCAACGAGGGAATTAGGTCAACCAGGGTCTTTGGTCAGAGAGCATCAGAGATGGCAAAAGTACATCATGAGTAAGGGATAATGTATAGAACGCCGGTCATTATCGGGAAAATAAGCTCTGACAGGGCAAACAACACCCCGACGCGAAACGGAGTGTTGATCAGCAGAGAAATAGTTCGCCAAAGACGTTGAACTTCATAAACTGAACATTCTTTAGGCTTCAAATCAGCTGACGTCGCTAAGCAACAGAGTACGCTGGGGTTGAAAAGTTACCGGACTACTTGCGGAGTGCTACGAAAGACGTGAATCAGAAACAAAAAGGCCACTTTCCTTGACAGCGGTCTGTTATTCATAGCAACGGTCTAATCAGAAGATAACAGACCGCAGAACGTTGGGAAGACCCATTTAAGTGAATGGAGCTTTCTACAGCGTTAAGAACAGCCGCGTAATAATAGCATAATAACAGTGTAACCACAGTGTAATGATAGTGTAATAATAACATAATAACAGTGCAACAACAGTGTTGCAAAATTGTATCAGCAGTGTAATCAGAATGTAATGATATTGTAAGAACAATACACTTAATTAATAATCCCCAAGAGGCCGTGGTTTACGCTGATTTTAGAACAGGTAAGGGGAGTAGTTAGGCACGACGCGAAGCGGAGTGCCGAAAACCCCCTTACCTGTTCTAACCACAGACTCACGGGGCTTATTGCTTTTCTAAAACTGTTACTACAAATATTTGATATGGTTTCATCAATAAAAACAATTAGAAACAAAATAGTTTAATAATAAACCGTCATTCTTCCGCTACTACAAAGTATAGTTCCTATATAAATCGTTGCCACGCAACAGCCAGATGGACATCTTTGCCGTCTTTTTCCATTTGAAATATTCGATGCGCAGTAATATGGAGTGTTAAAGAATGTTATGAGGACAACCTGTGAGGTTATGCTGGATTTTACAACGGCATGGAACGCAATATAGCCAATCACAATCAAGGATGGGAACAACCAGTTTTAGAATAACAATTTAACAACAGTGTAATCACAGTGTAATCACAATATAATCACAGTGTAATAACAGTGTGAAAACAGTGTAATCACGGTGTGATCATAGCGTAATAACAACACAACAGTGTAACAACAGTGTAACAACATTGTGACAACAGTGGAACAACAGTGGAACAACATTGTGACAACAGTGGAACAACAGTGGGACAACATTGTGACAACAGTGTTATCACAACGTAATGATAGTGTAATCATTAGATCCATATCCTCTAAAAACTGAGCTGCTCTACAGACAGATTACCTTTCCACAGCCCCCTGATGCCCTCGTGCTGGAAGATGTGTCTGTAGGCCTGCATGGTGCCGCTGTAGCGCCGAGGCACCCCCTCCAGCCTCACCTGGGCCTGGAAACGAACCTTCACCACGTCTGTGGGCTGGGCCAGACACACGGCCAGGGCCCCCGTGGTACACCCAGCAAGGATACGCACCCCCACACCTGCATCTGGAGGAGAGAGGGAGGGAGAGGAGGAGGGGAGAGGGAAGGAGGGGAAGGGAGGGAGAGGAGAAGGGGAGAGGGAGGGAGGGGAGGAGGGGAGAGGGAGGGAGGGGAGAGGGAAGGAAGGGAGGAGGAGGGAGAGGGGGGAAGGGAGGGAGAGGAGGAGGGGAGAGGGAGGGAGGGAAGGGAGGGAGAGGAGGAGGGGAGAGGGAGGGAGAGGAGGAGGGGAGAGGGAGGGAGGGAGGGGAGAGGAAGGGAGAGGATGAGGGGAGGAGGGGAGAGGGGAGAGGGAAGAAGGGGAGGAAGGGAGAAGGAGAGAGAGGGGGGAGGGGAGAGGGAGGGAGAGGAGGAGGGGAGAGGGAGGGAGGGGGTGAGAAAGGGGCAGAGAGTGAATGGGGAGGACAGGGTTCAACAGAAGGGGGGGGGGGGGGTAGGGGGGGAGATCAGTTGATGATTAGAGGAACAAGCTAGCAGAGGCAGACATGTTGTCTGTCACTACAAACCATTACACACACACACAAACACACACGACTCCTGCTCTCTCCACACACACACCCAACTCTCTTCTGGCTTTTCCCGCACACACACACAAGTTGCTGTCTCCACACACACACTGATCCTGGGAACTGGGAACTAATCTCACACAGACAGTCTCAGTTCTGTATACACACACACACACACACTCTCTCCCAGGACACTCACTGTCCTTCCCGCCTGTGTAGAAGTTCTTGACGTTGTCATAGAAACCGATGCGTATGGAGGCAAAGCACATCTGTCGCTGTAGACCTGCCACCAGGCCGTTATACGGGGCCCGGACCCCCTCGGTCCGCACCATGGTGCTGATCGTACCAAACACCCCGCGGTAACGGACCCCCTGGGACAAAGCCTTCTCTCCCTGGATCTGGGGGGGAGAGGTGGCGGGGAGATAAGGTGGGGGAGAGAGAGGTGGGGGGAGGGGAGAGAGGTGGGGGGGAGAGAGGTGGGGGGAGAGGTGGGGGGGAAGAGGGTTATTAGCAGAGGCACTTTTTCAAAGTGATACACAAAGCAGAGTGTAAACTGTTGTGTGTGTGAGGCCTCTGTGATGTTGCTTGTGAAAAGGGAAAACAGATTTGATTGTCTCTCTAGCTGTGGTCTGACAGTATCCAAGGGGAGGATGTCTACCTGCAGTCGGACTTTGGCGGTGTCCAGGGGGAAGGTGATCAGGTCGGCTATGCAGGCTGCCGCCCCGGCACTCAGCATCTTCACGCCCAGCGGAGGAGGCACATCAGACGGTTTCAGACCCACCATGGTGCCTGCTGACCAGAACCATGAGGGAGGAGAGGGATGGGAGGAGAGGGAGGGGAGGAGGACAGGGAGAGGAGGAGAGGAGGAGGAGAGCAGGAGGAGAGGAGGAGAGGGATGGGAGGACAGGGAGAGGAGGAGAGGGAGAGAAGGAGAGGATGAGGAGAGGGAGAGGAGGAGGGGAGAGGGGCGAGGAAGACAGGAAGACAGGGAAAGAAAGGTTCACCATCAACAATCATTGACACCATCGAGAGGTAACTGCTTCAACCCAGCCTTTTTACTTTCCAATATTCTGTATAATATTTCCTGTTCAGTAAAGTGCAAATCAAACATATTCTATGCGTATGTAAAACTATTAGATGTAATATGGCATCAATTACTGCACCTTGGGATGTACATAAATACTTCAGTTGTTTTACATTAATGCAGATGAAAACATTTCAGATGAGCATGACAGCTACTCACACTGTAATCCAGGGGATTCCACTCCCTCCAATGTTTTGCAGTTTATGTCAAGATTAGATTCAGAGCAGATTATAATCCCTGGAAGCCTGCCTGAGCAAAGAGGAGCAACAGCTCTCAGATTCTGCATTTATAGGATTTTCTGATGAGTGTTTTCATGTTTTACGACGCTCTCATGGAGGCGGTCTGTGTACAGGAGGAAGAACCAAAGTACAAACTGTCCCTGAGTCAATGTCCAAGTTACCTCAATGATACGCAGGTTGAGAAATACGCTTCCAGAACCACAGGGGTTCCAGAAAGCAGGTTAGGAGACAGACCCAGGGTTAGGGTTAGGGTTAGGGTTAGGGTTAGACCCAGGTAAATTAACTCCCCAGCTGACAGCCAGCGTTGTAGAAACATTGCCAGTGAGTTGCTGAAACATTGTGTGTCAGCGGGAGAGTTAACTTACCTGGTTATGTCTCACAACCTGCTTTCTACAACCCCCCCAGGACTGTTGAAACACTGAACACAGGTCAAGTCCTCAAGTCACACCAGACCACTGGAAAGGGTTTGACTGTTGAACATAAGGGCAGCTTGAAAGTGAAGGTTTCTGACATTAATTTAGAAATATGAGTGAACATGTTATCTAGGATTGTCAAAGTGAACGTGTGTATTGTGTGTTTTGTTTTTTCGGGTCTGTTAAAAATAATCATAAATTGTATTTGTAATGTGCCTTTCTTGCACTTGTAGCGTTATCCATTCAAATGACTAGTCCATGTGGGAACAAGCTTCCATCCGCCATGCAGCTAATTTGGCATGAACACACTGGTGTTTGTGACATGGTGTCACAATTTCGTCACTACCCACACACCCCTGTCCGCAACCTGTCACCAGGGTGCGGACTCTGTGATTGGCTGGCTTCTGAACTCTTGCAAAGAACTTGTCCCAACTGCCCAGATCAGTCTGTTTCCTGACTGCCAGGTAACAGGTTGCCAGATCGATTCCCCGCTGTGCCAAATGACGCTGTGTCCTTGGGCAAGGCACTTCACCCTACTTGCCTCGGGGGGAATGTCCCTGTACTTACTGTAAGTTGCTCTGGATGAGAGCGTCTGTTAAATGACTAAATGTAAATGTAACAGATATGGATCTGTCTTACTTTGCCAATGTGCAGAAAGGGTTTTAGGAGGTCCTACATGAACTGGCTGTTGACTATCAATGACTTACCAACATAAACATGAATAGTTGTGTGTGGTTTAGACATTCATAGATCATGGATGGGTCCCTTAAAGCACTATGCAAAATGATCCTAGTATTAATGTCCTATTACTGCTGTTCTAGTACTACTGTCCTAGGTCTACTGTCCTAGGAGGGAGGTAGGGAGGGTGGGAGGCAGTGACATGAACTAGAGAGTGAAGTTCAGATGAGACCAGATAAGCACTGTGCTCTATCAGAGGGGTCAACTGACTCAGCACCTACATTATGTAAACCCTCCTCTCCACAAGCACAATAACAACATCACCACTAATAATAGTAGCAAATTGATTGGGAAAGCTGACTTTACATGGCAATTTACTTTAACAAAATGGGTACTGGAGTGTTTTTAGAACGTGGAACAATAATGTAGAACATAACATATTGAGAAAACAAATACCGAAGTGATTGGGCAGGTTTAGCTCAGTGGTTACAGCATTCAGCATCATGTAAAGACGCTGCAGGTTCAAATCCCCCAGTTAGTCACTTTGGATAGAAGCGTCGGCTATTGAAATCAGTAGGCTACTTATTATTACTATAACTTGTTGCCGATCTCAGGAGTGAGAAGAGGACAGGTCACGTGACTCCAGACGGGACCGACCAAGCCGACAGCCAGTGCCTCAGGTCATTACAACAGGTGCGTTCGAGTTCATGCAGCGCCGGCGTCGCCCGCAGCCGCCTGCAGCCCGGCTAACTTGAAGCAGCCAATGGCATTCTCAGCTTCAAGGCACCGCCGGTGCTGCATGAAGTCAAACACACCCATTCACAGATGTGTTTCTGGGGGATTAATGATTGCTATTTGTGACCCCACGCACACCCCGGGAACAGCTCGAGACAGAAAAGACACTCGGACCAACAACAATAAGCTGTGATTGGCCGCCCGCGAACACGCCTTCTAGGTGGTCTGGCGAAGAGAGAGATAGGAGAGGGAGAGAGAGAGAGAGAAGACGGGGAGAGAGAGTGAGAGAAAAAGCGAGCTGATATTATATCCATGCCAGTTTGATTCCCTGCAAGGTTGTCTGGAGATCCTCCTGAATGTTTTCCTGCTGAGCCTGTACGGCAGTAATTTACTATCTAGTTGTGATCTCTGCAGTTTCCACGAGAGGGAGCTGTATCTCTGTGTTTAACCATCCCACCAGTATTTTCAATGTAATGCAGGCAACTATTATTTTCATACCATGTTTTAATTAGTTGAGGTTGTACGCTAAAAAGCATGAACCTTGTACAGTATTGGACACCAACAATCATTACACTTTAACGAATTAAAAACAGTGGTGTTGAAATATATACACCAAAAAACAAAAGCTTTGGAGTGAAGATTTGACCAGGAGAGTTGATCACGTGTTGGAAGGCAATAAAACACAAGCGTAGAGGAAGTATGGATACAGATGGCGTTTTGTAAACCCTGTTCCAATCGGATCGAGCTAGCTAACAAAGTGCGTGTACACATACGGCGGGATAACATGTTTAGTTTGCAAACTACCACTACAGAGTTCTGTCCAATAGTATTTTAAGTCTAAATACGTTGTGATGTCTATGTATCCAGTAAATTTAAGAAACGCGGATTTTCAGCCCTATAACAAGTGTGTTATCAGCTTTCCACTTGGATCGCAGATTTTAAAACCCGCATTCTCATGTCCAGGTCTTACGACGTGATACAATCTTGCTGCTGCAGTAGCTATTTGATTTGCAGCATCTGGAACTGTCATGTTCGACATTCATATATTAAAAAACTAAAAACTCTTGCTTCCTGGACAATGATTACATGTTGATCTTAAATAGAAGATGTCACAAACAATTCTTGAACGTTTTTCTTGCCGTGGTTCTTCAACGAACATATACTTTGTTCCCGTACAGGGAGGATAGCCCACTCCTGACTTGGCAAGTGTCAGACTGGACTAGAGACGTAGTATCGTCTATAGGCCTACGTGACTTTATATAAAGTAAAGCAAGCTCGGCTAATACATGTACAGTACACAAGCACTCCGATATATCTACACAACCGTATTCCTATCTGAAAAACCAATTTTGTCGTGTTTCCTTTGTCAAATATTTCTCACATCAAGTAAAATGCATTTCTAAGAGTGTTTTTTTTCTTTTTAACTCCATACAGTATTATGCAGATATTGTTCATATCAAGTTTGACACCATTACTGAAACCGTCATCTTCCTCCTCATTAAAAGTGGACATTACATATAATTGTATATACACCTGATACACACGGGCTACGTAAAAGGTAGATAATCATGTTTCTCGTTTTGAAACAGCCTACCATTAAAACAAGAGTTTTAGTGTTAAGTCTGTATTTTCTCAAGTGGCGTTAACGTCTAGTGGCTAGTGGCTAGCGGCTACCCAGAGAGGGAGATCTCATAGTCGCTGCAGGAAGTTGCCGGCCGTCCTATCTTCCTCACGTTCTTGGCATTGGTGATTCGAGCTGCCACATCGACTGGCTTCTCAAAGTACTGCACCAGCGCCTGCTCCGTCAGCACAGAGGCCAGGAACTGCTCAAACGTGATGGCCCAGTCCTTATCAATGCTGGTGCTGTGGGGCAGTCCACCTCCGCCAAGGGGCCCACCTCCGCCATGGGACCCACTTCCATCCTGGGGCCCACCTCCGTCGTGGGGCCCACCTCCGTTGTGGGGCCCACCTCCGTCGTGGGGCCCACCTCCGTCGTGGGGCCCACCTCCGTCGTGGGGCCCACCTCCGTCGTGGGGCCCAGCTCCGTCGTGGGGGCCACCTCCGTCGTGGGGCTCAGTGCTTCCACTGCGGACCAGGACGGTGTCGTCTGCGATGTCCTCACAGTGCAGCTTGTCTTCCAGCTCGGCGCTGAGGACGGAGAAGGAGGAAACGGACGTGTCGTCTTTTGTCTCGTCGTCCGAAATCAACATGGCGGACGAGGTCCCAGGGTCCTTCAGGGACGAGTCCTCCAGCTTGATGTCCTCCATCTGGGACAGCAGCTCTCTGCTCTCGGCCCCAAGCCGCCCACAGTCCCCCGCCCCCCCACAGTCCCCCTCAGTCTGGGCTTCCACCCCGGCCTCCTCCTCCTCCCCAGAGAGGGCTCCCTCTCCTGGGGTCCTCTGCAGCGACTCTCCCCCTGCCCTCCTTCCTCCAGGTGGCTTGGCTTCTTCCTCGTCCCCTTCCGGCCGGTAGCTGAACAGCTTCCCCACCTCTCCCATCTCCAGCAGCAGGCTGGTGACGGTGGCCGTGGCGTGGTAGAGCTCCTGCTCACGCACATCTTCACTGAACATGCTGTACAGGGTCTTACACAGCTCTATGAACTGGCTCTGAGGGGGAGGGGAGGGAGGAGGGGAGAGAGAGGGGGTGAGAGAGAGGGAGAAAGGGGGCAGAAAGACTTCCAGAGACTTCCAACAGATGAGTGTGTTCATAGCCGTGGCGATGCTACAGGCTCCCCTTTCCTGGCGACCAGGTGTGGAGGCGTCATGGCAACCATACCTGGTTGAGTTTGGGCAGGTCCTTCATGTTCTCCCGTTGGGCCTGGTCCTGGTGCCACAGCCTCAGGTAGCTCCGGCAGTCTGGAGCGTGGAGCTTCTTCACTGAGGAACCAAGATGAGGTGAGACTGAGACGACACACCCACACCCACACATGTACACAGACACACACACACACTACCTTTTTCTGTGTTGAAAGTGACCCTAACGAAGCCGTCGTCTTTCTCAGTCCTACACTTGGGGTTGTGACCTAAAGAGGGTTAGGGGGGTCAAAGGTTATCAGTTATCCAGTGATTAATGGTCCCTGTACAACGGCACTTAGGAATGCTTGGCTAGACCTGTTGTTAGTTTCCTCCAGGATCACAATGACTCTTACTGAGTGACTTGTTGCTCTTGTAGGTTAGTTTTAACGAAGTTAAGTCTTGTACTCGCTGTGAAATATGTTACTATTGATTGTTCTTCTACAGGTACAGTCCTGCACTTTTTTGTGGTTCATGTTGTTTTAATTTGTAACTTGTATAACTGCATGCTCTTATGGGTCTTCCCTTTGGCACTTGTTTAGCTTTTCACAATGTATGCTTCATGTTTTGGCTGCTTGCAATGTTTGGGACTACCTCGTTGTTATGATCAGTGACCTATGCTCTTTTGTAAAGCTCTCGGAAGTCGCTTTGGATATAAGCGTCTGCTAAAATGCATAAATGTAAATTAATAGGCTGACTGAGAGGAACAAATCAATGTTTGTTTCTCAAAGCTCTCCTCTCGGATAGTGCACAGGATGAAGACCTCAAAACTCCTCTCTGATAGTGCACAGGATGAAGACCTCAAAGCTCTCCTCTCTGATAGTGCACAGGATGAAGACCTCAAAACTCTCCTCTCTGATAGTGCACAGGATGAAGACCTCAAAGCTCTCCTCTCTGATAGTGCACAGGATGAAGACCTCAACGCTCTCCTCTGATAGTGCACAGGATGAAGACCTCAACGCTCTCCTCTCTGATAGTGCACAGGATGAAGACCTCAAAGCTATCCTCTCTGATAGTGCACAGGATGAAGACCTCAAAGCTATCCTCTTTGATAGTGCACAGGATGAAGACCTCAAAGCTCTCCTCTCTGATAGTGTACAGAATGAAGACTTACATGAAATGCTTCGCAGCTAAAATTAAATTGGTTTGTGTGCAAGTAATGCACACAGCAGGGGTCACAATCTCACAGCAGGGGTCACAACCTTACCGTTGGCTGTTTCTGGGGTTACGTCCTCGTAGAAGTACTGTGTCGCCTCAAAGGCAGAGTCTGGCTCCTCCTGAGCCACCTCTGAAACACAGAAAACAAGGCCTTGAGAAGGACTTTACATCACCGTTACATCGGTGGGTTTTGGCCGCAAAATACTGCTGAACTACTCTATGCTAATCTTTGATTTTCTGATGTACTTTCTACATGGATTATTTGTACATTGCTCATACACGCACACACACACAGGTCTGCTGACGAGGGACTCTGTTTGCCCCGCCAAGCAAGACTGACATCATCCACTTCTGCTTTCCTTCTGTTCTGCTACTGTACACTTCACAGTGAATAAACCCACCACACACTCTCTCACACACACAGACAGACAGACAGTCAGTCACCTGGAATGACGTGCATCTTGTACAGGAGTTTCAGTTTATCAGTAAGGTCTCCATGACACAGCACACCTGAAACATGAACATGAATATGAACACGCATACTTCCCCCTCCTCTTCACCCCCTCCTCCCTCCTCACCCCCTTCCCTTCTACTCCCCCTCCCTCACCCCCTCCTCCCTCCTCATCCCGTTCCCTTTTACTCCCCCTCCCTCGCCTCCCCCTCCCTCTCACCAAGGCCGGTGATGAACTCCCTAAAGTTGATGAGCGCGTCCCCATTGTGGTCAAGCAGGTGGAAGAAGCGCAGGGCCAGGGAGTCTGCTTGGGCCCCGGGTGCCCAGGGGAACAGCAGGGGGAACAGGCCCCGGAACTGCTCCTGGTCCATGCGGTACTGCTCCAGGTAGGGCAGGCTGGGGTCGTGTCGCTCCGTAGGGTTGCTGGTACCCCCCCAGTAGCAGCTGGTCAGGTGCTCTGCCTGGGGGGAGGGGAGGTGGAGGAGATGAGAGGGAGCAGCTCTTAATCAAGTTGTTTTACAGGTCACCATCTACTGTAGGTACATGATCAAGCTGTTTCACACATCAACACACCTTAAACAGCACGTAAAGTTCCTCCAGTTCATCCATGCTGAAGGACGTTTCTGTCACGATGGTTCGGACCTGGGAGAGCATGAGGTCGAAAGAACCGTTAGAACAGTCATGTTTACATACGTAGAAATAGAGCCTGTAGAAAGCCCAGCAAGAGATCAAGGATCAGAAGGTTTAACAGTTTCAGTGGTCAGACCGTCATTAACATGTGTGGTGTGTGTGTGGTGTGTGTTTGTGTGTGGTGTGTGTGTGGTAGTGTGTACCACGTTGCGTTTGGTGGTGTCCTCGATGGTCTGGATGACCCTCAGTCTCTGTTTGAAACGCATCTGCTCAATGACATCAGCACGGAGAGAGCCGAACTTCTACCAGGGGCAAAGGTCAGGGGGGGACAGACCAACCGGAGATGAAGGGAGAGACAAAAGGGAGAGACAGACATCCTTTCAGAGATGCGGAAAACATTTTATTGGATAAACATGGACAACCAGCCAGAAAACCAAAACATCAGCCAGCCAGATATAGATAGATAGACATTAGTGCTGTCAGTTAAACGCGTTATTAACGGCATTAACGCAAACCCATTTTAACGGCGTCACACGGTTAGTGTAAGGGGTAAGGGCTAGGGACCCACCTCGTAGGAGCAGTTCTAGGGTTAGGGTTAGTGTAAGGGGTGAGGGTTAGGGACCCACCTCGTAGGAGCTGCGGACCAGCTTGAAGATGTCCACCTCAGGATGAGGGTCAGTGTCGTCCGTCAGGAGGGAGTGCAGGTGGGGGATGGGAGGCAGGGTGCTGTCCTTGTTGGTCACGCTGTCCAGGTACCTGAACACAAGGAGGGAGCTGTACTCACGAACAACACTTCATGGAGACAAACATGGAGGGTACAAGAGGCTGAGAACCAGGTACAACCCTCTGCCCTCCCTCACCCCTCCCCCCAGCCTCCCCCTCCCCCCTCCCCCCCCCAGCTTCCCCCCCTCTCCGCCCAGCCTCCCCCCTCTCCCCGAGCCTCCCCCCTCCCCCCCAGCCTCCCCCCTCCCCCCTCCCCCCCCAGCCTCCCCAGCCTCCCCCTGCCCCCGCCCAGCCTCCCCCCCAGCCTCCCCCTCCCCCCCAGCCTCCCCCTCCCCCCAGCCTCCCCCCTCTCCCCCAGCCTCCCCTTCTCCCCCAGCCTCTCCCTCTCTCCCTCCAGCCTCCCCCTCTCCCCAGCCTCCCCCTCTCCCCTAGCCTCACCTGCCCAGCACAGTCATGGCCT